>NC_084574.2:10540000-10547500 GCF_033978685.3 Nerophis lumbriciformis | reverse complement strand
ATGACGTATTTACATTGTTGGCTTTCTAACGAATATTAGAAAATAAATCGCAATAATAACATGACTTAATTAAACAAGGTGATTGGAACAAGCAACGACTCCTTTTTTTTTTTTCAATATTTATACAAATAGATAGCGCGGGGGTGTGGGGGGGGGGGGGTCAGAGTAGATTGTAACATCTCTAGAGGGAAAAAAAATCGTGTGAATTTTTATGATTCACAATTAGATTTTTTTTTTTTTTTTTCTCAGGCAAAACAAAACAAAAAAAATCAGGGGGAGGAGGGGTGAGGGGGAATCCCAATAAATATGTAATGAAGTAAACATGACCTCACTCAATAAATAGTTCATAAGATGCTGCGGGCCCACGCCGGATTGTAAACGTATTGCAATAAGAACATTTCAACGAAATAAATACAAAAATGACATTTTTTTTTCTTTCTTTCTTTTTAAAACACCCACCTCGCCAACAAAATTGCACGTTTGGACACACAATGGAGCGTGTAAAATGACGCATTTTTACAGAGAGATATGTTGGCAGTCATTTATCATCATCATAATAATAATAATTGTTATTATCACATCTCTCACATTAATAAGCATGAATGAAAAGTCCCCTCATAAATAAACCAAGTGCTCTCAGTTGCTATTTTCTGCTCTATTTGAACTCCTGTGAAATTATTAATCATGGCTGGGAAAAAAAACAAAAAACAAATAAAATTTCAAGTTGTTTTTTTAAACAAATGTCGGAAAGCGGATGGTCCTTACTTGCTGGCAGGTTAGACTCCAACGGCTCCCTTTTTTGTTTGTTTTTCCCCCCTCTTCTTATTCACAAAGTCACGGATGATGGCGAATAGGGGGGAAAAAAAGGGTGGTTTTTTTCTGCATTTTTTTTAGTTGAAATATTAAAAAGGAAAGATATGATACAAAGCGTCCCCGAGTCCGTGGGCGCGCGTTCAAACGCACGCCGAGTACTTCATGCGTTTCTGTTTCTGCCGCTGGTTGCAAAACCAGACCCGGACCACGTTCTTTTTCAGGTCCAGCTTCTCGGCGATGGCGGCGATCTTCTCCGAGGAGGGCCGCGGCTGGATGGCGAAGTAGGCCTCCAGCGAGCGCTTCTCCGGCGCGGCGATGGAGGTGCGCTTGCGCTTCTTCTCCGCGCCGTTGAAGAGCTCCGGCTTGTTGAGCTTCTCCCGGTGGGACTTCTCGGCCTCCTCCAGCCACGCCTGCAGGATGGGCTTGAGGGCGATCATGTTGTTGTGGGACAGCGTGAGCGACTCGAAGCGGCAGATGGTGCTCTGGCTGAGCGAGCCCACGCCGGGGATCTTCAGGCTGGCCAGCGCCGAGCCCACGTCCGCCTGGGTCACCCCCAGCTTGATGCGCCGCTGCTTGAAGCGCTCGGCGAAGGCCTCCAAGTCCCGCGGGTCGGCGTCCACGTCGCTCATGCCGATGTGCGTGGACAGGCCGTGGGCGTGCGCCATGTTGAGGGCCGCCTGGTGCATGTGGTTCATGCCCGCCATGTGCGCCGGGGTGGACACCACCGAGCCGTCCGGCCCGGCCATGGCGCCCAGCGCCAGGCCCGGGGTGATGTGCTCCAGCAGGTCGCCCTCCAGCCCCTGGTGCGGCTGGTGGTGGTGGTGGTGGTGGTGGTGATGATGGTGCCCGTGCCCGTGCCCGTGGCCGTGGCCGTGCCCGCCCAGGGCGGAGGGGTGCGATATGGGCACCGAGGACGCGGAGGACGACGAGGAGGTGCACGGCAGCGTGTTCATGGTGTGGTAGGTGGCGTCCGGCTTGAAGGGGCTGTGGTGCGGCTGCGGGTGGTGGTGGTGGTGGTGGTGGTTCTTGCTCTGCGAGACGATATCCACCGCGGCGAGAGCTTCTGCCCGGGCCAGCAAACTCTCGTCCAAGCCGCCGAATATATTGCTCTGCGATTGCAAATAGAATGCGCACATTATTGTCAGCTGGGAATTGAACCCCCCCCCCCCCCCCTCCAATGCAATTTAAAACATTTCCAGAAAGAAAGAAAAAATGGAGAGAGAGGAGCACGTGGGTCATCAAAATTAATTCACCGAATTCATAAGTGGGGGAAAAAAATAAACATTTTGCCGAAGAACAAAAAAAAAAAATACTTATATATTTTTTTGCTGCTACAGAAAGGAGGAAAAGAGAGAGAGAGCTTGTGCAGCCCTTTGAGACACTCGTGAGTTAGGGCTATATAAGTAAACATTGATTGATTGATACTCTACATCCATACATACATACATACATATATATATATATATATACATATATATATATATATATGTGTATATATAGATATATACATATACATACATACATATATATTTATATATATATATACATATATATAAACATATACATACATACATGCATACATACGTACCGGCGGGGTGGGCAGGCAGGCTCGCCTCATCGCCTCCGAGCTGCTGGTGCTGATGATGCTGCTGCCGCTGTGGCGGGAAGACGAGCAGGAGGACGGCGTGGACGAGGAGGAGGAGACCGAGGAGGTCATCGTGGACGAGGCGGAGGAGGAGGCCGAGGAGTGCAGCGACGAGTACTTGGCTTCGGCCAGGCTGGCGTGGGCCATGGCGGCGAAGGGCTGCTTGCTGCTCAGAGACATCATCATCATGTTTGCGCGCGGTGGAGCCCCGGAGTGCTCCTTTTTTTTAAATTTTGGGGATGACGACGACTCCGCCTCTTCTTCTTTTCTTCTTGTTGTGGCTCCTCAGCTTAGGGAGCTGTGTCAGGGTCCAAAGGACGAGGAACGTCTCCGGTACCGATCAGTTAAACCGTCCCCCCCCCCCAAAAAAAAAAAAAAAAACCCTCTTGAAAAAAACCTCAAAAGTTAGGATGTTGAGCCATGCAAAAGAGCACCTTTTATAAGACCGTCCCCTCTTAAAAAAAAAAAAAAAAAAAAAAAAAAAAAGTCCAGCGTGTGATCTTGAAAGATCGTTTTAGTTCTCTTAGGATTTTTGGTGTTGGAGTAAGTTTCCGAGCGGTGGTCTTGCATGCAGGTTAGATTCTCCTCTGCGATGCCGAATGCTGCTGGGACCCCAAGTGGTGATGCTCTGAGGCGGGGGCAGACTGACTCTCTTCCCCGCCCCCTTTCTCGCTCTCTCTCTCTCTCTCTCTCCTTCACACACACACACACACACACACACCTTCTAAAGCCCCCCCCCCTCCCCTTTTTTCATGATTTATTATTCTTCATTAGGCGCACCATCAGTAGCGCCGCGGGGGGACTCTGGGCATGCGCACCAGGTGACCTCCCCCGCTCCACAATTCAAGACTCACTCCTGGTACCCAAAGTTCTGGTCCAAAGATGCTAAAAGGCCTAAAAAAAAAACACAATGTGCTCCTGACACAGGGAGGATCTTTGACTCGTGTTTTGCAGTAGGTCCTTTTCCACTATACGTGTGGCCCTGATGGCAATCTCAAACAAACAGAAGATGTTTAGAACATAAGCGCAAAAAATATGACTAAAGTAGTGAAGCTGTATTTTATTTTTTTATTTAAGAAACATATTTATTTTTAATTTAGTTGATCTATTTTAGCACATAGTATTTTTTGTCAGTTATTTACAAGTCCCTTCACATGCAGTATGTTTGGTTAGTATTTTCTAATCAGCCTGACCTAAGCCTGAGGTTTATGTGTTAAATAAATAATAATCTTTGTGATTAACACATGCCCTCATCATTTGACAAGGCTGCACACTGTAAGTAGGTTACACAATCTTTGAATAGGATTAAAATCAAGAGTATAGATGACTCTTTCAGTGTTAATATTTGAGTGGGTCCTGACCCCTGTGTAGTGGGAAAGTTGGGCCAAAGGTCGAAAAGGTTAAGATGTCGGAAGTCTTTGACTTGATTGGTTCTAGTAGGTCCTTAAAAACAGCAACCTGGTATATACAGGATATTTGACTTGTGTTATGCAATTGGTCCTTAAAATCAGCAAACTGTCATAATAGAGGATCTTTGACCTGTGTTTTGCAGTATAAACCCCCTAAAAACAGCAAAATGTCCTATAGAAGATCTTTGACTTGTGTTTTGCAATTGGTCCTTAAATACAGCAACCTGTCATAGAGGATCTTTGACTTGTTTCGCAATATAGGTCCTTAAAAACAGCATCCTGTCATATAGAAGATCTTTGAACTGTGGTTTGCAATTCGTACTTAAAACAGCAACTTGTCATATAGAGGATCTTCATCTTGTGTTTTGCAGTATAGGTCCTTAAAAACAGCAATCTGTCATATAGAAGATATTTGACTTGTGTTTTGCAGTATAAGTCCTTAAAACAGCAATCTGTCATTTAGAGGATCTTTGACTTGTCTTTTGCAGTATAAGTCCTTAAAAACAGCAATCTGTCATATAGAAGATCTTTGACTTGTGTTTTGCAATTGGTCCTTAAAACAGCTACTTGTCATATAGATGATCTTTGACTTGTGTTTTGCAATTTGTCCTTAAAAACAGCAACCTGTCATATAAAGGACATTTGAATTGTGTTTTGCAGTATAGGTCCTTAAAAACAACAATCTGTCGTATAAAGGATCTTTGACTTATGTTTTGGAGTATAGGTCCTTAAAAACAGCAATCTGTTATATAGAGGATCTTTAACTTGTGTTTTGCAGTATAAGTCCTTAAAAACAGCAATTTGTCATATAGAAGATCTTTGACTTGTGTTTTGTAATTGGTCCTTAAAAACAGCAACCTGTCATATAGAGGATCTTTGACTTGTGTTTTGCAATTGGTCCTTAAAAACAGCAACCTGTCATATAGAGGACATTTCAATTGTGTTTTGCAGTGTAGGTCCTTAAAAACAGCAATCTGTCATACAAAGGATCTTTGACTTGTGTTTTGGAGTATAGGTCCTTAAAACAGCAATCTGTCATATAGAAGATCTTTGACTTGTGTTTTTCAGTATAAGTCCTTAAAAACAGCAATCTGTCGTATACAAACGTAGAAGATCTTTGACTTGTGTTTTGCAATTGGTCCTTAAAACAATAATCTGTCATATCAAAGATCATTGACTTGTGTTTTGGAGTATAGGTCCATAAAACAGCAATCTGTCATATAGAGGATCTTTGACTTGTGTTTTGCAGTATAAGTCCTTAAAAACAGCAATCTGTCATATAGAAGATCTTTGACTTGTGTTTTGCAATTGGTCCTTAAAACAGGAACTTGTCATATAGAAGATCTTTGACTTGTGTTTTGCAATTGGTCCTTAAAAACAGCAACCTGTCATATAGAGGATCTTTGACTTGTGTTTTGCAATTAGTCCTTAAAAACAGAAACCTGTCATATAAAGGATATTTGAATTGTGTTTTGCAGTATAGGTCCTTAAAAACAACAATCTGTCATATAAAGTTGCTTATCCAACACACAATCATAATAATGACTTGTAATTTGTCTGAGACGCAATCATAATAAAGACTTGAAACTTCTCCAACACGAAATCATAATAAAGACTTGAAACTTCTTCAACACAAAATCAAAATAAAGACTTGAAACTTCTCCAACACACAGTCATAATACATACTTGTAATTTCTACAACACACAATCATAATAAAGACTCTACATTTCTCCCACACACAATCATAATCAAGACTTGTAATTTCTCCAACACACAATCATAATTAAGACTTGTAATTTCTCCAACACACAATCATAATAAAGACTTGTAATTTTTACAACACACAGTCATAATAAGGACTTGTAATTTTTACAACACACAATCATAATAAAGACTTGAAACTTCTCCAACACACAATCAAAATAAAGACTTGTAATTTCTCCAACACACAATCATAATAAAGACTTGAAACTTCTCCAACACACAATCATAACAATTACTTGAAACTTATCCAACACGCAATAATAATATTGACTTGAAACTTCTCCCACACACAATCATAATTAAGACTTGTAATTTCTCCAACACACAACCATAATTAAGACTTGTAATTTCTCCAACACACAATCATAATAAAGACTTGTAATTTTTACAACACACAGTCATAATAAGGACTTGTAATTTTTCCAACACACAATCATAATAAAGACTTGAAACTTCTCCAACACACAATCATAATAAAGACTTGAAATTTCTCCAACACACAATCAAAATAAAGACTTGTAATTTCTCCAACACACAATCAGAATAAAGACTTGTAATTTATCCAACAAACAATCATAATAAAGACTTGAAACTTCTCCAATACACAATCATAATAAAGACTTGTATTTTCTCCAACACACAATCAATATCAAGACTTGTAATTTCTCCAACACACAATCATAATCAAGACTTGAAACTTCTCCAACACACAATCATAATAAAGACTTGTAATTTCTCCAACAAACAATCATAATTAAGACTTGAAACTTCTCCAATACACAATCATAATAAAGACTTGTAATTTCTCCAACACACAATCATAATAGACTTGTAATTTCTCCAACACACAATCATAATCAAGACTTGTAATTTCTCCAACACACAATTATAATAGACTTGTAATTTCTCCAACACACAATCATAATCAAGACTTGTAATTTCTCCAACAAACAATCATAATCAAGACTTGTCATTTCTCCAACAAACAATCATAATAAAGACTTGTAATTTCTCCAACAAACAATCATAATAAAGACTTGTAATTTCTCCAACACACAATCATAATATACTTGTAATTTCTCCAACACACAATCGCAATATACTTATAATTTCTCCAACACACAATCATAATAGACTTGTAATTTCTCCAACACACAATCATAATAGACTTGTAATTTCTCCAACACACAATCATAATAGACTTGTAATTTCTCCAACACACAATCATAATAAAGACTTGTAATTTCTCCAACACACAATTATAATAGACTTGTCATTTCTCCAACACACAATCATAATAGACTCGTAATTTCTCCAACACACAATCATAATAGACTTGTAATTTCTCCAACACACAATCATAAAGACTTGTAATTTCTCCAACACACAATCATAATCAAGACATGTCATTTCTCCAACACACAATCATAATCAAGACTTGTATATTCTCCAACAAACAATCATAATCAAGACTTGTAATTTCTCCAACAAACAATCATATTAAAGACTTGTAATTTCTCCAACACACAATCACAATATACTTGTAATTTCTCCAACACACAATCATAACAGACTTGTAATTTCTCCAACACACAATCATAATAGACTCGTAATTTCTCCAACACACAATCATAATAGACTTGTAATTTCTCCAACACACAATCATAATAGACTTGTAATTTCTCCAACACACAATCATAATGCACACCTTCCTGTTAAAAATGTGTAGAAACTGCAGCCCACACAAGTGATGCAAGCAGACACAGAGTATAGGGGAGGGGTGGGCCATGTTGGGGGCTTGTGTCATACCTCCCCCGGCGGGCCAGGGGGCGCTGCAGGAGGAGACGGACACTGCAGTGCAAGGGGTG
>NC_084574.2:10475000-10530000 GCF_033978685.3 Nerophis lumbriciformis | reverse complement strand
ATATGGCATTTGATAGCCGCTAGCATGAAAACGATAGCATTCTGGGGAGCTAACTTTAAGCATGCTAAGTTTTTCGTCTAATTTTACACTTTCTTCTCTATTTTCGCAGCCATACACCTTTAAGGTATATAACTTATGTGACACAAGTTAACTGTTAGCATGCTAACGTTAGCTTGCTAACATGCAAACATTAGCATGCTAACTTTTTTTTAGCTGGCTTTGCAACCTTTTACACCAGAGTCATATAACTTGGTATGTGACATTTGTTAACTTTTAGCATGCAAACGATAGCATGCTGGCAAGCTAACTTAAGTTTTTCGTCTAATTTTACACTTTTTTTCTCCATTTTCGCAGCCATACACCTTTGAGTCATATAACGTATGTGACACAAGCTAATTGTTAGCATGTTAACTTTAGTTTGCTAACATTAGCATGCTAACTTTTTTTTAGCTAGTTTTGCAACCGTTTACACCACAGTCATATAACTTGGTATTGGCATTTGTTAGCCGTTAGCATGCAAACGATAGCATTCTGGGGAGCTAACTTTAAGCATTCTAAGTTTTTCGTCTAATTTTACACTTTCTTCTCTATTTTCGCAGCCATACACCTTTGAGTCATTTAACTTGTTATGTGACACAAGCTAACCGTTAGCATGCTAACGTTAGCTTGCAAACATGCTAACAATAGCATGCTAACTTTTTTTAGCTGGCTTTGCAATCTTTTACACCAGAGTCATATAACTTGGTATGTGACATTTGTTAACTTTTAGCATGCAAACGATAGCATGCTGGCAAGCTAACTTAAGTTTTTCGTCTAATTCTACACTTTCTTCTCTATTTTCGCAGCCATACACCTTTGAGTCATATAACTTGGTATATGAAACATGCTAACTGTTATCAGGCTAATGTTGCACATATGCTAAATGTTAGCACTTTAATGTAGCATTTTAGGCTAGATGTGTAGCTTATGTACAGTTACACCAAAAACTCTCGGATTCAGACACTCGGCACCATCTTAAAAGTACGACGGCTTCCGGCAACCCCCGGCCAGAGGTCCAGGGCACAGATAGCATTATTTTTCGAGTTTATTTATTGTGAGTGCTATTGACATTGTCTCAATATCAACACAATGTTTAAATGCTCTTGACTGCCTCAGCGATAGGAAACATGATTATTAGGATCTGTACATAGGAGGGGAACTGGCAGAGGGGTCACGGCACAGAAACACGGGGTACAACACATAATAACAAAGGCACACCAGCAAGAAGGGGACATAAACACACAGAAGGGAAGATGTACAAGAGGCAACTAAACACAAAGAGCTCAGCACCAAACCAACACCTCAATTAGTATGCGCAGCGAGGCATGATGGGAACAGGGAAGTGCTCCCCAGCGACGCTACAATATAATTATTTGAGCAAAATAAAGTCAATAGTACACAGTAATTAAACAGAAGCATAATCTACTGTCTACTATTCATTTAAATCCTTTGTTTTTTTGCCCTCATAATCCTTCTGCATCATATATATACAGGTAAAAGCCAGTAAATTAGAATATTTTGAAAAACTTGATTTATTTCAGTAATTGCATTCAAAAGGTGTAACTTGTACATTATATTTATTCATTGCACACAGACTGATGCATTCAAATGTTTATTTCATTTAATTTTGATGATTTGAAGTGGCAACAAATGAAAATCCAAAATTCCGTGTGTCACAAAATTAGAATATTACTTAAGGCTAATACAAAAAAGGGATTTTTAGAAATGTTGGCCAACGGAAAAGTATGAAAATGAAAAATATGAGCATGTACAATACTCAATACTTGGTTGGAGCTCCTTTTGCCTCAATTACTGCGTTAATGCGGCGTGGCATGGAGTCGATGAGTTTCTGGCACTGCTCAGGTGTTATGAGAGCCCAGGTTGCTCTGATAGTGGCCTTAAACTCTTCTGCGTTTTTGGGTCTGGCATTCTGCATCTTCCTTTTCACAATACCCCACAGATTTTCTATGGGGCTAAGGTCAGGGGAGTTGGCGGGCCAATTTAGAACAGAAATACCATGGTCCGTAAACCAGGCACGGGTAGATTTTGCGCTGTGTGCAGGCGCCAAGTCCTGTTGGAACTTGAAATCTCCATCTCCATAGAGCAGGTCAGCAGCAGGAAGCATGAAGTGCTCTAATACTTGCTGGTAGACGGCTGCGTTGACCCTGGATCTCAGGAAACAGAGTGGACCGACACCAGCAGATGACATGGCACCCCAAACCATCACTGATGGTGGAAACTTTACACTAGACTTCAGGCAACGTGGATCCTGTGTCTCTCCTGTCTTCCTCCAGACTCTGGGACCTCGATTTCCAAAGGAAATGCAAAATTTGCATGGTTGGGTGATGGTTTGGGGTGCCATGTCATCTGCTGGTGTCGGTCCACTCTGTTTCCTGAGATCCAGGGTCAACGCAGCCGTCTACCAGCAAGTTTTAGAGCACTTCATGCTTCCTGCTGCTGACCTGCTCTATGGAGATGGAGATTTCAAGTTCCAACAGGACTTGGCGCCTGCACACAGCGCAAAATCTACCCGTGCCTGGTTTACAGACTATGGTATTTCTGTTCTAAATGGGCCCGCCAACTCCCCTGACCTTAGCCCCATAGAAAATCTGTGGGGTATTGTGAAAAGGAAGATGCAGAATGCCAGACCCAAAAACGCAGAAGAGTTGAAGGCCACTATCAGAGCAACCTGGGCTCTCATAACACCTGAGCAGTGCCAGAAACTCATCGACTCCATGCCACGCCGCATTAACGCAGTAATTGAGGCAAAAGGAGCTCCAACCAAGTATTGAGTATTGTACATGCTCATATTTTTCATTTTCATACTTTTCAGTTGGCCAACATTTCTAAAAATCCCTTTTTTGTATTAGCCTTAAGTAATATTCTAATTTTGTGACACACGGAATTTTGGATTTTCATTTGTTGCCACTTCAAATCATCAAAATTAAATGAAATAAACATTTGAATGCATCAGTCTGTGTGCAATGAATAAATATAATGTACAAGTTACACCTTTTGAATGCAATTACTGAAATAAATCAAGTTTTTCAAAATATTCTAATTTACTGGCTTTTACCTGTGTATATATATATATATATATATATGTATGTATGTATGTATGTATGTATGTATGTATGTATGTATGTATGTGTATATCCATCCATCCATTTTCTACCGCTTATTCCCTTTGGGGTCGCGGGGGGCGCTGGAGCCTATCTCAGCTACATATATATATATATATATATATATATATATATATATATATATATATATATATATATATTTTTTTTTTTTTCTTTTTAATTTATGTATGTTTTGTTCTTTTTATTAATCAGTACAACTGTCATGACTCGGTCCTGGGTGTTTGCTTTTCCGGGATGCAACGGAAAGTTGGCTCGGGCGAGACGGGAATGTAAGTACATATTTATTTAAACACTATAACTACAAAAAAAGGAAGTAAACAAAAGGCGTGCACAATGGCGGAGAACAAACTATGAAACCAAAAAGACTATAAACATGGAACAAAAACTTACTTTGGCATGGGACATGAAGCAGGATCTAAGAGGATGAAGAGTGTGTAGAGCATAATTGTGGGATGTCGTCAAAACGACAAACTGAAAACAATGAACTTAAATACTATAGACATGATTAACGAAAACAGGTGCGTGACTCAAAACGTGAAACAGGTGCGTGACGTGACAGGTGAAAACTAATGGTTGCTATGGTAACAAAACAAAAGTGCACAAAAAGTCCAAAAACAAAACCGAACATGACCAAAACAAAAACATGATCACACAGACACGACAACAACAAAATAATAAACAATAACACAATTCCAATTCCAAAATCAAACACGGCCCACCAACATTCAGAATAGCAATCAACAGAGCAATTGAGAGGACACAAAAACATGACACAAAACAATCCAAAAGTAGTCAAACAAAAATGAATAATATCAACAACCGTATCAATATTAATAAGAATTCCAACATAGCAGTGATTAGAAATCCCTCATTGACATTATCATCACAGCCATTTATATGTGTATATGGGTTGTACTTGTATAGCGCTTTTCTACCTTCAAGGTACTCAAATGTACTGTATATATGTGTATGTATATATGTGTATATGTATGTATATGTCTATATGTGTGTATATGTATGTATATATGTGTATGTATATGTATATACAGTATATGTATTAGGGTTGTCTCGATACCAATATTTTGGTACTGGTACCTGTACCAAAATTATTTCGATACTTTTCGATACTTTTCGGAATAAAGGGGACCACAAAAAATGGCATTATTGGCTTTATTTTAACAAAAAATCTTAGGGTACATTAAACATATGTTTATTATTGCAATGTTGTCCTTAAATAAAATAGTGAACATACTAGACAACTTGTCTTTTAGTAGTAAGTAAACAAACAAAGGCTCCTAATTAGTCTGCTGACGTATGCAGTAACATATTGTGTCATTTATCTTCCTATTATTTTGTCTACATTATGAGGGACAAGCTGTAAAAATGGATTATTAATCCACTTGTTCATTTACTGTTATCTGCTTACTTTCTCTTTAAACATGTTCTATCTACACTTCTGTTAAAATGTAATAATCACTTATTCTTCTCTTGTTTGATACTTTACATTAGTTTTGGATGACACCACAAATTTAGGTATCAATCCGATACCAAGTAGTTACAGGATCATACATTGGTCATATTCAAAGTCCTCATGTGTCCAGGGATGTATTTCCTGAGTTTATAGACATAATATGAATTTAAAAAAAAGGAAAATAAATGTTGTGATGGTTAGAAATATAGATGTAATCATAGTAGTATCGACTAGATATGCTACTGAACTTGGTATCATTACAGTGGATGTCAGATGTAGATCCACTCATTTTGTTTACATTCAGGGGTGCTAGCTTGCTGTTCGCGGTGACGCTATTGTATCCTCCTACGGTGTGTAGTGTTTAGCTATTCCTCGTCCTGCGGTGATAATGATACTTGTAAGAAACGTACTTTATTTGTCGCCATGGAGGCGAGGATTAGTGATTTAGAAGTAGCTAAAACACCTTAAAGCACCTCTTCCTGAGGGTGTTTCAGTGTTCTAACTTCACTTTTATCTTTACCTTTTAAGCCAAAATGCGTCCGTTCTCCCTTTTCTGTCCACACACTGTGTCTGCTTGTAAGTACTCTGTGTGCGTGCGCTTCCGAACGTGCTCCTCTGCTCGTAAAACCAGCAATGTCACGACGTGACGACGATGCGCTGTCCATCCATCCATGCATCCATTTTCTACCGCTTATTCCCTTCGGGGTGGCGGGGGGCGCTGGAGCCTATCTCAGCTACAATCGGGCGGAAGGCGGGGTACACCCTGGACAAGTCGCCACCTCATCACAGGGCCAACACAGATAGACAGACAACATTCACACTCACATTCACACACTAGGGACTATTTAGTGTACGATGCGCTGTCATGCCCGTTAAATAAAAAATAAAAATATATATATATACAAATGTGTGTATATATATATATATATATATATATATATATATATATATATATATATATATATATATATATACATATATATACATATATATATATATATATATATATATATATATATATATATATATATATATAGCAAAAATCAAAAATGGGATTAATCTGATTTATACGGAACCCCTAAAGGGACATGGGGGAATTCATTTTTTTTATTATTATTTTTTTTATTTTTTTTAGACATGTATCTCGTGCGCACGAGAAACTTTTTATAAAGTTATAAAAAAAATTTAAAAATTATAATTTTATTTTATTTTTATTTTTTTTAGACATGTATCTTGTTTTTAAGCCAAAATGCGTCCGTTCTCCCTTTTCTGTCTACACACTGTGTCTGCTTGTAAGTACTCTGTGTGTGCGCGCTGCCGCTTTTTATAACTTTTTATAAAGTTATAAAAAAATAATACTAATCATTTTTTTATTTTTTTATTTTTTTTTAGACATGTATCTCGTGTGCATGAGAAACTTTTTATAAAGTTATAAAAAAAAGAATTAAAATAAAAATATTTTTTTATTTATTCTTTTTTTTTAGACATGTATCTCGTGCGCACGAGAAAGTTTCTCGTGCGCACTAGAAACTTTTTATAAAGTTATAAAAAAATAAAAAAATAAAAATTATTTTATTTTATATATATATTTTTTTAGACATGTATCTTGTTTTAAGCCAAAATGCGTCCGTTCTCCCTTTTCTGTCTACACACTGTGTCTGCTTGTAAGTATTCCGTGTGTGCGCGCTGCCGCTTTTTATAACTTTTTATAAAGTTATAAAAAAAAAAAATAATAATAATAATTTTATATTATTTTTGTTTTTTTTAGACATGTATCTCGTGCGCACGAGAAACTTTTTATAAAGTTACAAAAAAATTTAAAAAAATACTTTTTTATTTATTCATATTTTTTTTTAGACATGTATCTCGTGCGCACGAGAAACTTTTTAAAAATTTATAAAAAAATAATAATAATAATAATAATTGTATTTTATTTTTATTTTTTTTTAGACATGTATCTTGTTTTTAAGCCAAAATGCGTCCTCTCCCTTTTCTGTCTAGCCACTGTCTGCTTGTAAGTACTCCGTGTGTGCGCGCTGCCGCTTTTTATAACTTTTTATAAAGTTATAAAAAAAATAATAATAATAATTTTGTTTTATTTTTTTATTTTTTTACATGTATCTCGTGCGCACGAGAAACCTTTTATAAAGTTATAAAAAATTTTTTTTAAATAATTATTTTATTTTATTGTAATTTTTTTTTAGACATGTATCTTGTGCGCATGAGAAACTTTTTATAAAGTTATAAAAAAATTAAATAAAAATATTTATTTATTTATTCTTTTTTTTTTAGACATGTATCTTGTTTTTAAGCCAAAATGCGTCCGTTCTCCCTTTTCTGTCTACACACTGTCTGCTTGTAAGTACTCCGTGTGTGCGTGCTGCCGCTTTTTATAACTTTTTATAAAGTTATAAAAAAAATAAAAAAGTATTAAAAAAAATTTTTTTTTAGACATTTATCTCGTGCGCACGAGAAACTATCTTATGCGCACGAGAAACTTTTTATAAAGTTATAAAAAAATTAAATAAAAATAAATTTTTTATTTTTTTTAAATTTTTTTTAGATGTATCTCGTGCGCACGAGAAACTTTCTCGTGCGCACGAGATAAATCAGATGAATCACATTTTAGATTTTTGCTATGTATATATATATATATATATATATATATATACACACATTTGTCTTTTTTTTCCTTTTTTTTTTGAATGCACAAGATAGTTTCTCCTGCGCACGAGATACATGTCTAAAAAAATTTTTTAAAAATACAAATATAACAACACATTTTTCCCCCCATGTCCCTTCAGGGGCTCCGTAGATTTAAAAGCTGTTTTATTTTATTTATTTATTTTTTTAACAAAATGCTGTCTTTCGTGCACACAGGTTGGGTCAGAGGGCATAATGTCCTTGAGGAAGGGGCATCCTTCCCTTCCCGACGAAGCGTTTAAGCGCCTCTTCTCTCCTAAGTGGCGCAAACAAGCGAGGGAGACGATAGATTCTCCCGCCGTTCGGCGCTCATAAACAGGCTCCGGAGATACGCATTACAGTCGGAAAGTCGTTAAAAGTGACTTTTGCATAAGAGGGGAGCCCCGCCGTAGATCACGGCGCCGTGAACTGCGTTTAATGGCGGGTTCAACACGACACGACGTTGCTGGGAGTAAAACCTGACCCGCCGTGACAACACATAAAACACGCCAAGTGGCAGGAAGGAAGCGACGAGCCGCGCTCATTAGTGCGACTGTCCCCGCGCTGTAATACACGCCTTGTCAGCGGTTTGATGCTAATTGACCTCCTTCCACACTTCTTCCGGTGCACAAATGAAAAGATCTCCGCCGCCCTGTGATGGCGAGTGTCACCATGTGATCCGACAAATTAAAAAGCGCGCGGCTGTCAGGCTGTCATGGCGGCCTCATCAGCTATAATGATCATTTTCCCGCTTCTTCGTGGCGGCTGTGTGGGGCATCGTCAGCCTACCTGCGTTTGTTTATTGTCTATCTGAGATGAAGCGTCAGTGTGATGCTGTCTGTATGCATTTTTATTTAACACGCAGCATTTCCCGCAGTAGAATCAATCTGTTCCAGGGTCAAACTGTGTCCCAACCGTCATACAAGTGTAAAAAGAACAGTAAAATCAATCGGTCAACTATTTAATTTGATTGTAAACTCAATGTGCCCCGAAAAACATAAAGAAAATAGCATTCATCTGTTCCAAGGTCAAACTGTGGCCATCATAGAGCCGTTATAACTGTGCAGGCAATAGTTAAAGTAATTGTTTAACATTCGTAACCGTCATAAAAGTGGACGAATAAATAATGCTTAACTTTAATGTTGTTGCCATTCAGAATTAACATTTCCCAGAGGTAAACTGTGGTCATCAAGGTAACATTTGCACATAAAATTAAGTTAAAAAGAAAAGAAAAAAAACTCAAAAGTCGACTTTTTGGGATTTTGTTGATATTTAGAATAAACATTTCCCAGAGGTAGTCATTGAAACAGAATCAGTCTGTCCCAGGGTCAAACTGTGGTCATCAAGGTAACATTTGCACATGTTGTACCGTCACACAAGTGTAAAAATAAGTTAAGAAGAAAAAAAACAACAACTCTTGAGTCGACTTTTTGTGATTTTGTTGATATTTAGAATAAACATTTCTCAGAGGTAGTCATTGAGGCAGAATTAGTCTGTTCCAGGGTCAAGCTGTGGTCATCAAGGCAACATTTGCACATAAAATAAGTTAAGAAGAAAAAAATAACTTAAAAGTCGGCTTTTTGTTGACATTTAGAAAAAAAACTTCCCAGAGGTAGTCATTAAGACATAATTAGTCTGTCCCAGGGTCAAACTGTGGTCATCAAGGTAACATTTGCAAGTTTAACCTTCACACAAGTGTAAAAATAAGTTAAGAAAAAAAACAAAAACTCTTAAGTTGACTTTTTGGGATTTTGTTGGTATTTAGAATTATTTAGAATAAACATTTCCCAGAGGTGGTCATTGAGGCAAAAATAGTCTGTCCCAGGGTCAAACTATGGTCATCAAGGCAACATTTGCACATAAAAATAAGTTAAGAAGAAAAAAACAACAACTTAAAAGTCGGCTTTTTGTTGACATTTAGAACAAAAACTTCCCAAAGGTAGTCATTGAGACAGAATTAGTCTGTTCCAGGGTCAAATTGTGGTCATCAAGGTAACATTTGCAAGTTTTACCGTCACACAAGTGTAAAAATAAGTTAAGAAAAAAAAAAACCTCTTAAGTTGACTTTTTGGGATTTTGTTGGTATTTAGAATACATATTTCCCAGAGGTAGTCATTGAGACAGAATTATTCTGTCCCAGGGTCAAACTGTGGTCATCAAGGTAACATTTGCACATGTTGTACGTTCACACAAGTGTAAAAATAAGTTAAGAAGAAAAAAAACAACTCTTAAGTCGACTTTTTGGGATTTTGTTGATATTTAGAATAAACATTTCCTAGAGGTAGTCATTGAGACAGAATTAGTCTGTCCCAGGGTCAAACTGTGGTCATCAAGGTAACATTTGCACATAAAAATAAGTTAAGAAATAAAAAAACAACAACTCTTAAGTCAACTTTTGGGGATTTTGTTGATATTTAGAATATAGATTTCCCAGAAGTAGTCATTGAGACAGAATTAGTCTGTCCCAGGGTCAAACTATGGTCATCAAGGCAACATTTGCACATAAAAATAAGTTAAGAAGAAAAAAACAACAACTTAAATGTCGGCTTTTTGTTGACATTTAGAACAAAAACTTCCAAAAGGTAGTCATTGAGACAGAATTAGTCTGTTCCAGGGTCAAATTGTGGTCATCAAGGTAACATTTGCAAGTTTTACCGTCACACAAGTGTAAAAATAAGTTAAGAAAAAAAAAAACCTCTTAAGTTGACTTTTTGGGATTTTGTTGGTATTTAGAATACATATTTCCCAGAGGTAGTCATTGAGACAGAATTATTCTGTCCCAGGGTCAAACTGTGGTCATCAAGGTAACATTTGCAAGTTTTAACGTCACACAAGTGTAAAAATAAGTTAAGAAGAAAAAAACAAACTTAAAAGTCGGCTTTTTGTTGACATTTAGAAAAAAAACTTCCCAGATGTAGTCATTAAGACAGAATTAGTCTGTCCCAGGGTCAAACTGTGGTCATCAAGGTAACATTTGCACATGTTGTACGTTCACACAAGTGTAAAAATAAGTTAAGAAGAAAAAAAACAACTCTTAAGTCGACTTTTTGGGATTTTGTTGATATTTAGAATAAACATTTCCTAGAGGTAGTCATTGAGACAGAATTAGTCTGTCCCAGGGTCAAACTGTGGTCATCAAGGTAACATTTGCACATAAAAATAAGTTAAGAAGAAAAAAAACAACAACTCTTAAGTCAACTTTTGGGGATTTTGTTGATATTTAGAATAAACATTTCCCAGAGGTGGTCATTTAGGCAGAAATAGTCTGTTCCAGGGTCAAATTGTGGTCATCAAGGTAACATTTGCACATAAAAATAAGTTAAGAAGAAAAAAACAACTATAAAGTCGACTTTTTGTTGACATTTAGAAAAATGAAATTCCCAGAGGTAGTCAATGAGACAAAATTAGTCCGTCCCAGGGTCAAACTGTGGTCATCAAGGTAACATTTTCACATAAAAATAAGTTAAGAAGAAAAAAACAACAACCCAAAAGACGACTTTTTGGGATTTTGTTGATATTTAGAATATAGATTTCCCAGAAGTAGTCATTGAGACAGAATTAGTCTGTCCCAGGGTCAAACTGTGGTCATCAAAGTAACATTTGCACATAAAAATAAGTTAAGAAGAAAAAAAAAAGTTGACCTCTAAAGTTGACTTTTTGCGATTTGGTTGATATTTAGAATAAACATTTCCCAGAGGTGGTCATTGAGAAATAATTAGTCTGTCCCAGGGTCAAACTGTGGTCATCAAGGTAACATCTGCAAGTTTTACAGTAACACAAGTGTAAAAATAAGTTAAGAAGAAAAAAAAAATGTTGACCTCTAAAGTTGACTTTTGGGGATTTTGTTGTTAATTAGAATAAATATTTCCCAGGGGTGGTCATTGAGACAGAATTAGTCTGTCCCAGGGTCAAACTGTGGTCATCAAGGTAACATTTGCACATGTTGTCCGTTCACACAAGTGTAAAAATAAGTTAAGAAGAATAAAAACAACAACTCTTAAGTCGACTTTTTGGGATTTTGTTGATATTTAGAATAAACATTTCCTAGAGGTAGTCATTGAGACAGAACTAGTCTGTCCCAGGGTCAAACTGTGGTCATCAAGGTAACATTTGCACATAGAAATAAGTTAAGAAGAAAAAACAACAACTTAAAAGTCATCTTTTTGTTGACATTTAGAACAAAAATTTCCCAGATGTAGTCATTGAGACAGAATTAGTCTGTCCCAGGGTCAAACTGTGGTCATCAAGGTAACATTTGCACATAAAAATAAGTTAAGAAGAAAAAAAAACAACTTAAAAGTCATCTTTTTGTTGACATTTAGAACAAAAACTTCCCAGAGGTAGTCATTGAGACAGAATTAGTCTGTCTCAGGGTCAAACTGTGGTCATCAAGGTAACATTTGCACATAAAAATAAGTTAAGAAGAAAAAAACAACTATAAAGTCGACTTTTTGTTGACATTTAGAAAAATGAAATTCCCAGAGGTAGTCATTGAGACAGAATTAGTCTGTCCCAGGGTCAAACTGTGGTCATCAAGGTAACATTTTCACATAAAAATAAGTTAAGAAGAAAAAACAACTTAAAAGTCATCTTTTTGTTGACATTTAGAACAAAAACTTCCCAGATGTAGTCATTGAGACAGAATTAGTCTGTCCCAGGGTCAAACTATGGTCATCAAGGTAACATTTGCACATAAAAATAAGTTAAGAAGAAAAAAAAACAACTTAAAAGTCATCTTTTTGTTGACATTTAGAACAAAAACTTCCCAGAGGTAGTCATTGAGACAGAATTAGTCTGTCTCAGGGTCAAACTGTGGTCATCAAGGTAACATTTGCACATAAAAATAAGTTAAGAAGAAAAAAACAACTATAAAGTCGACTTTTTGTTGACATTTAGAAAAATGAAATTCCCAGAGGTAGTCATTGAGACAGAATTAGTCTGTTCCAGGGTCAAACTGTGGTCATCAAGGTAACATTTTCACATAAAAATAAGTTAAGAAGAAAAAAACAACAACCCAAAAGACGACTTTTTGGGATTTTGTTGATATTTAGAATATAGATTTCCCAGAGGTAGTCATTGAGGCAGAATTAGTCTGTCCCAGGGTCAAACTGTGGTCATCAAGGTAACATTTGCACATAAAAATAAGTTTAGAAGAAAAAAAACAACTATAAAGTCGGCTTTTTGTTGACATTTAGAAAAAAAACTTCCCAGAGGTAGTCATTGAGACAGAATTAGTCTGTCCCGGGGTCAAACTGTGGTCATCAAGGTAACATTTGCAAGTTTTACCGTCACACAAGTGTAAAAATAAGTTAAGAAGAAAAACAACAACAACTCTTGAGTCGACTTTTTGTGATTTTGTTGATATTTAGAATAAACATTTCTTAGAGGTGGTCATTGAGACAGAATTAGTCTGTCCCAGGGTCAAACTGTGGTCATCAAGGTAACATTTTCACATAAAAATAAGTTAAGTAGAAAAAAAACAACAACTTAAAAATCGGCTTTTTGTTGACATTTAGAACAAAAACTTCCCAGAGGTAATCATTGAGACAGAATTAGTCTGTCTCAATGACAGGTAAAACTTGCAAATGTTACCTTGATGACTGTGGTCATCAAGGTAACATTTGCAAGTTTTACCGTCACACAAGTGTAAAAATAAATTAAGAAGAAAAAAAACAAACTTAAAAGTCGGCTTTTTGTTGACATTTAGAAAAAAAACTTCCCAGAGGTAGTCATTAAGACAGAATTAGTCTGTTCCAGGGTCAAACTGTGGTCGTCAAGGTAACATTTGCACATAAAAATAAGTTAAGAAGAAAAAAAAACAACTTAAAAGTCGGCTTTTTGTTGACATTTAGAAAAAAAACTTCCCAGAGGTAGTCATTAAGACAGAATTAGTCTGTCCCAGGGTCAACTGTGGTCATCAAGATAACATTTGCACATGAAAATAAGTTAAGAATTAAAAACAACAACTTAAAAGTCGACTTTTTGGGATTTTGTTGATATTTAGAATAAACATTTCCCAGAGGTGGTCATTGAGGCAGAATTAGTCTGTCCCAGGGTCAAACTGTGGTCATCAAGGTAACATTTGCACATGTTGTACGTTCACACAAGTGTAAAAATAAGTTAAGAAGAAAAAAAACAACAACTCTTAAGTTGACTTTTTGGTATTTTGTTGATATTTAGAATAAACATTTACCAGAGGTAGTCATTGAGACAGAATTAGTCTGTCCCAGGGTCAAATTGTGGTCACCAAGGTAACATTTGCACATAAAAATAAGTTTAGAAGAAAAAAAACAACTATAAAGTCGGCTTTTTGTTGACATTTAGAAAAAAAACTTCCCAGAGGGAGTCATTGAGACTGAATTTGTCTGTTCCAGGGTCAAACTGTGGTCATCAAGGTAACATTTGCACATAAAAATAAGTTTAGAAGAAAAACAACAACTTAAAAGTCGACTTTTTGGGATTTTGTTGATATTTAGAATAAACATTTCCCAGAGGTGGTCATTGAGACAGAATTAGTCTGTTCCAGGGTCAAACTGTGGTCATCAAGGTAGCATTTGCAAGTTTTACCGTAACACAAGTGTAAAAATAAGTTAAGAAGAAAAAACAACAACTCAGAAGTCGACTTTTTGGGATTGTGTTGGTATTTAGAATATAGATTTCCCAGAGGTAGTCATTGAGGCAGAATTAGTCTGTTCCAGGGTCAAACTGTGGTCATCAAGGTAACATCTGCAAGTTTTACCGTAACACAAGTGTAAAAATAAGTTAAGAAGAAAAAAAAATGGTGACCTCTAAAATTGACTTTTGGGGATTTTGTTGTTAATTAGAATACATATTTCCCAGGGGTGGTCATTGAGACAGAATTAGTCTGTCCCAGGGTCAAACTGTGGTCATCAAGGTAACATTTGCACATAAAAATAAGTTAAGAAGAAAAAACAACAACTTAAAAGTCTACTTTTTGGGATTTTGTTGATATTTAGAATATAGATTTCCCAGAGGTGGTCATTGAGACAGAACTAGTCTGTCCCAGGGTCAAACTGTGGTCATCAAAGTAACATTTGCACATGTTGTACGCTCACACAAGTGTAAAAATAAGTTAAGAAGAAAAAAAACAACAACTCTAAAGTCGACTTTTTGGGATTTTGTTGATATTTAGAATAAACATTTCCCAGAGGTAGTCATTAAGACAGAATTAGTCTGTCCCAGGGTCAAACTGTGGTCATCAAGGTAACATTTGCACAAAAAAATAAGTTAAGAAAAAGAAAAAAAAAAGATTACCTCTAAAGTTGACTTTTTGGGATTTTGTTGATATTTAGAATAAACATTTCGCAGAGGTGGTCATTGAGACAGAATTAGTCTGTCCCAGGGTCAAACTATGGTCATCAAGGTAACATTTGCACATAAAAATAAGTTAAGAAGAAAAAACAACAACATAAAAGTCGGCTTTTTGTTGACATTTAGAACAAAAACTTCCAAAAGGTAGTCATTGAGACAGAATTAGTCTGTTCCAGGGTCAAATTGTGGTCATCAAGGTAGCATTTGCACATAAAATTAAGTTAAAAAGAAAAAAAAAACCTCAAAAGTTGACTTTTTGGGATTTTGTTGATATTTAGAATAAACATTTCCCAGAGGTAGTCAATGAGACAGAACTAGTCTGTTCCAAGGTCAAATTTTGGTCATCAAGGTAACATTTGCACATGTTGTACGTTCACACAAGTGTAAAAATAAGTTAAGAAGAAAAAAACAACTCTAAAGTCAACTTTTTGGGATTTTGTTGATATTTAGAATAAACATTTACCAGAGGTAGTCATTGAGACAGAATTAGTCTGTCCCAGGGTCAAACTGTGGTTATCAAGGTAACATTTGCACATAAAAATAAGTTAAGAAGAAAAAACAACAACTTAAAAGTCGACTTTTGGGGATTTTGTTGATATTTAGAATAAACATTTCCCAGTGGTAGTCATTGAGGCAGAATTAGTCTGTCCCAGGGTCAAACTGTGGTCATCAAGGTAACATTTGCACATAAAATAAGTTTAGAAGAAAAAAACAACTACAAAGTCGACTTTTTGTTGACATTTAGAAAAAAAACTTCCCAGAGGTAGTCATTGAGACAGAATTAGTCTGTCCCAGGGTCAAACTGTGGTCATCAAGGTAACAATTGCACATATATATATATACATATGTTTTTAATTGAATAAAAATACATAATTGAAATTAAAAAAATACAAATAAATACAAATTAATTTGTAATATAATATATACATTTTTCAATATTTTTTCCACTGTTTTATTTTTTCCTTGTAGCGTGCAGAAAGTGTTAATAATATTGTAAACATTAGAGAGAAGCAGGTTAGTAACCCCTTTGTGGAAAAAAAAAAAAAGAGAAGCCCAGTCTATATAGTTTGTGTCAGAGACCACGCCCTCACCATCACTGCCTGTCTAAGCAGAATCCCACTGGGACCTGACACACACACACACACACACACACACACACACACACACACACACACACACACACACACACACCCGTCATTAATTCCCGCTTTGCATCTCCACACCATGTAATATTTATGGGTCACCGCAGCTTTGTATTCACAAATGGGAACGGCGGGAGAAAAGACAGGGATACCTCAATCAATCCCATAAGTGAGCTCCACACCGTCATGTGATCATGACTCCGCCTCCTCCCGCACAGCCTTCCTCTGTGATGCTTAGGCGGCATTCTTCTGTGTGACCTGTAAACAAGTGCGTTGGCGTGTCAGGCTGCATTTAACAGCAGCACAGCTCAAGGCTAAAAGTAAGCCAGGTGCTAAAAAGGTCGGAACGTTCCGGAAAAAAATAAAAATAAAAATAATACTATTATTATGCTATGGTTGCTTTTAATATTTTGCCATGTTCCGAGCAGATTTGTTTACATTTTTAGTATACATGGCGACAAATGGCAAACATAAGCACACATGCTAATAACATTAGTGCCCTCAGTCTCCTCTCGAATAAAAGGTGTCTTCTTACACACTGCTAAAAGTTGTCAGAAATAAATATCATTGCTGTCAGTAGTTTGCCTTGGTCCTGCACCTTGTGCAGTGTTATGCTCCACAATCTCCACTTTGCTGTCGTAGTGCCCTAAATCTCCTCTCGGATAAGATGTGTCGTCTTACACGCTGCGACAAATTGACAAATGTATATTTATATAGCATGTATATATTTTATATATGCATGCTATTATTAGTTTGCCTTGGTCCTGCACCTTGTGCAGTGTTATGCTCCACAATCTCCACTTTGCTGTCGTAGTGCCCTAAATCTCCTCTCGGATAAGATGTGTCGTCTTACACGCTGCTACAAATTGACAGAAATAACTATAAAGGCTGTCATTAGTTTGCCTTGCTTCTACACCTTTTGCAGTGTTTTACTCCACAATCTCCACTTTTCTGTCGTGGTGCCCTCAGTCTCCTCTCGAATAAGATGTATCCTCTTACACGCTGCTACAAACTGACAGAAATAATTTTATATGCTATTATTAGTTTGCCTTGGTCCTGCACCTTGTGCAGTGTTATGCTCCACAATCTCCACTTTTCTGTCGTAGTGCCCTCAGTCTCTTCTCGAATAAAATGTATTTTCTTACACGCTGCTACAAACTGACAGAAATAATTATACATACTATTATTAGTTTGCCTTGGTCTTGCACCTTGTGCAGTGTTATGCTCCACAGTCTCCACTTTTCTGTCGTAATGCCCTCAGTCTCCTCTTGAATAAAATGTGTCTTCATAAACGCTGCTACAAATTGTCAGAAATAAATATACATGCTGTTATTAGTTTGCCTTGGTCCTGCACCTAGTGCAGTGTTTTACTCCACACTCTCCACTTTGCTGTCATAATGCCCTAAATCTCCTTTAGAATAAAATGTGTCTTCTTACACGCTGCTAAAATTTGTCAGAAATAACTATAATGCTGTAATTAGTTTGCCTTGGTCCTGCACCTTTTGCAGTGTTATGCTCCACAGTCTCCACTTTTCTGTCGTAATGCCCTAAATCTCCTCTCGAATAAAATGTGTCTTCTTACACGCTGCTACAAACTGTCAGGAATGTACATGCTGTTATTAGTTTGCATTAGTCCTACACCTTTTGCAGTGTTTTATTCCTCAATCTCCATTTTGCTGTCGTAGTGCCCTAAATCTCCTCTCGAATAAGATGTGTCGTCTTAAACACTGCTAAAAACTGTCAGAAACAAATTAAAGGCTGTCATTAGTTTGCCTTGGTCCTGCACCTTGTGCAGTGTTATTCTCCACAATCTCTACTTTTCTGTCGTTGTGCCCTAAATCTCCTCTCAATTAAAATGTGTCTGTTCTTAAACACTGCTAAAAACTGTCAGAAATAAATTATAGGCTGTCATTAGTTTGCCTTGGTCCTGCACCTTGTGCAGTGTTATGCTCCACAGTCTCCACTTTTCTGTCGTAGTGCCCTCAGTTTCCTCTCGAATAAAATGTGTCTTCATACAGGCTGCTAAAAATTGTCAGAAATAAATATACATTCTGTCATTAGTTTGCCTTGGTCCTGCACCTTGTGCAGTGTTATGCTCCACAATCTCTACTTTTCTGTCGTTGTGCCCTAAATCTCCTCTCGAATAAAATGTGTCTTTTCTTAAACACTGCTAAAAACTGTCAGAAATAAATTAAAGGCTGTCATTAGTTTGCCTTGGTCCTGCCCCTTGTGCAGTGTTATGCTCCATAGTCTCCACTTTTCTGTCGTAGTGCCCTCAGTCTCCTCTCGAATAAAATGTGTCTTTATACAGGCTGCTAAAAATTGTCAGAAATAAATATACATTCTGTCATTAGTTTGCCTTGGTCCTGCACCTTGTGCAGTGTTATGCTCCACAGTCTCCACGTTTTTGTCGGAATGCCCTAAATCTACTTTCGAATAAAATGTGTCTTCTTAATCGCTGCTACAAACTGACAAAGATACATATATATGCTATTATTAGTTTGCCTTGATCCTGCAACTTGTGCAGTGTTATGCTCCACAGTCTCCACTTTGCTGCCGCAGTGCCCTAAATCTCCTCTCGAATAAAATGTATCTTCTTACACACTGCTAAAAATTGTCAGAAATACATATAAATTCTGTCATTGGTTTGTCTTGGTCCTGCACCTTGTGCAGTGTTATACTCCACAATCTCTACTTTTCTGTCATTGTGCCCTAAATCTCCTCTCAATTAAAATGTGTCTTTTCTTAAACACTGCTAAAAACTGTCAGAAATAAATTATAGGCTGTCATTAGTTTGCCTTGGTCCTGCACCTTGTGCAGTGTTATGCTCCATAGTCTCCACTTTTCTGTCGTAGTGCCCTCAGTCTCCTCTCGATTAAATGTATCTTCTTACATGCTGCTACAAACTGACAAAAAATATATATATATATATATATATATATATATATATATATATATATATATATATATATGCTATTAATAGTTTGCCTTTGGTCCTGCACCTTGTGCATTGTTATGCTCCACAGTCTCCACTTTTCTGTCGTAGTGCCCTCAGTCTCCTCTGGAATAAAATGTATCTTCTTACACGCTGCTACAAACTGACCAAAATACATATATATGCTATTATTAGTTTGGCTTTGGTCCTGCACCTTGTGCAGTGTTATGCTCCACAGTCTCCACTTTTCTGTCGTAGTGCCCTCAGTCTCCTCTGGAATAAAATGTTTATTCTTACACCCTGCTAAAAATGGTCAGAAATAAATATAAATTCTGTCATTAGTTTGCAGTGTTATGCTCTAACAATCTAATTTTTGTTGCACAGTTTCCTCGCTGCCCTCAGTCTCCATTCAGATAAAACATTTTGAAAGTAATATTGCGATAAGTCACCTGTTCCGATAATTCTTCAAAACCTCCCGAATGCCCAGAGGAGGTTTTTGGCCCATTTCCCCTGCCCCCGCACGCGACAAATCCCCACTGACCTGTGGCGGCGTGGGCCACCTCTCAGGAAAAAGTCAAGAGCGGTAGAGATTTGAGGTGCACTTTGGAAGTCTAATCCACTCCAAAATGTGCTGATCGTTTCCCTTGCCAGGACACTGTGGGCCGCGGTGTCACCAGAGCGTTCTCCCGGGACGGGCTTAGCCAATGATAACAAAGTAGCCAGATGTCTGGCGCTGGCAGCGTCCCAGAAGCCAGGCATCAGCATCCGCCGTGGGCCACACATCAAAGATACCTGGGAGTTACTTAGGGGCACAAAATATGTGTTGCTTACTCTACACTTCCCATTAATAACAATCTGGGAGAATTTGTATTTCTAATTAACTGCTTTCTTTCGCTGCTTTAGGACGTCTAAGGCTGCTGCAGCAGTACTTCTTTTTTATTTATTTATTTTTTTCACGAAACGGCTGCGAGTCAACAACAGGAAGTCGGATGCGGCGGTATCTTGAAGGAGCTAGATCAGCTTTAAAAAGCGCTTCTGAGGCTCACAACACCTCCTGACTTTCCCCCTTCATAAACAAACAAACAGCGGAGGCGTCAGCACATTCCCGTTTAATCATGCCTTCTCCACGCTCGGCCCTGCCTGCACCTCGAAAGCTTCCACGCGCTGACCTGATTTTCCACAAAATGTCGTCGACACTCGGAAAAACACCACATGGCGTCAGAAAAAGTCATTTTTGTTTATCAATTTCAAGCCGTAAGAATTTTTTTTTTTTTTTTTGTCAGATTTTTTTAAATATGCAGCTTTATCTTCTTTTTACCTGGCATGGTAAAATAAATAAAACATAATTATAAATCGATAAATTCTCCAGAGGGAGAATTTCTCGCCAAATTACTTTATCACAAATAATGAATCCATTAAAATTGAATGTAAAATGTGTGACCTCGTGTTATCATACAAATAGTGATATACATTAATAATAATCTACGTCAATAATTCAAATTGAATGGAGAATATATGAGACCTCTGGCTTCTTGTGTTACTATATAAATAATTATAAAAATTATTAAAAAATAGAATCCTGAGAGAAAGTGTTTCCTTGCCTCTCTCATCAAAGTTATTTATTATGAAAACGTAATTAATTAAAATTGTATTTAAAATATGTGTGACCTCTGGTTCCCCGTGTTGTCATACAAATAAGTATATACATTAATAGTCATCTGAATAAATTGATACATATCTGAGAGAAAGTTTTTCCTTGCCTCCATCGCCAAGGTTTTTCCTCATGAATAAGTCATTAATTAAAATTAAATGGAAAATACATGAGACATCTGGCTTCTTGTGTTACTATATAAATAATTATAGAAATTATTAAAAATAGAATCCTGGGAGAAAGTTTTTCGTTGCCTCCATCATCAAAGTTATTTCTTATGAAAACGTAATTAATTAAAATTGTATTTAAAATATGTGTGACCTCTGGTTCCCCGTGTTTTCATACAAATAAGTATATACATTAATAGTCATCTGAATAAATTGATACATTTCTGAGAGAAAGTTTTTCCTTGCCTCCATCGCCAAGGTTTTTCTCATGAATAAGTAATTAATTAAAATTAAATGGAAAATACATGAGACCTCTGGCTTCTTGTGTTACTATATAAATAATATAGAAATTATTAAAAATAGAATCCTGGGAGAAAGTTTTTCCTTGCCTCCATTGCCAAGGTTTTTCTCATGAATACGTTAATTAAAATTAAATGGAAAATATATGAGACCTCTGACTTCTTGTGTTACTATATAAATAAAATATAGAAATGATTAAAAATGTTATCCTCAGAGAAAGTTTTTCCTTGCCTCCATTGCCAAGGTTTTTCTCATGAATACGCTAATTAAAATTAAATGGAAAATATATGAGCCCTCCGACTTCTTGTGTTACTATATAAATAAAATATAGAAATGATTAAAAATGTTATCCTTAGAGAAAGTTTTTCCTTGCCTCCATTGCCAAGGTTTTTCTCATGAATACGCTAATTAAAATTAAATGGAAAATATATGAGCCCTCTGACTTCTTGTGTTACTATATAAATAAAATATAGAAATTATTAAAAATGTTATCCTGAGAGAAAGTTTTTCCTTGCCTCCATCATCAAAGTTATTTATTATGAAAACGTAATTAATTAAAATTGTATTTAAAATATGTGTGACCTCTGGTTCCCCGTGTTATAATACAAATAAGTATATACATTAATAGTCATCTGAATAAATTGATACATTTCTGAGAGAAAGTTTTTCCTTGCCTCCATCGCCAAGGTTTTTCCTCATGAATAAGTCATTAATTAAAATTAAATGGAAAATACATGAGACATCTGGCTTCTTGTGTTACTATATAAATAATTATAGAAATTATTAAAAATAGAATCCTAAGAGAAAGTTTTTCCTTGCCTCCATTGCCAAGGTTTTTCTCATGAATACGTTAATTAAAATTAAATGGAAAATATATGAGCCCTCTGACTTCTTGTGTTACTATATAAATAAAATATAGAAATTATTAAAAATGTTATCCTTAGAGAAAGTTTTTCCTTGCCTCCATTGCCAAGGTTTTTCTCATGAATACGTTAATTAAAATTAAATGGAAAATATATGCGCCCTCTGACTTCTTGTGTTACTATATAAATAAAATATAGAAATTATTAAAAATGTTATCCTGAGAGAAAGTTTTTCCTTGCCTCCATCATCAAAGTTATTTATTATGAAAACGTAATTAATTAAAATTGTATTTAAAATATGTGTGACCTCTGGTTCCCCGTGTTATCATACAAATAAGTATATACATTAATAGTCATCTGAATAAATTGATACATTTCTGAGAGAAAGTTTTTCCTTGCCTCCATCGCCAAGGTTTTTCCTCATGAATAAGTCATTAATTAAAATTAAATGGAAAATACATGAGACATCTGGCTTCTTGTGTTACTTTATAAATAATTATAGAAATTATTAAAAATAGAATCCTGAGAGAAAGTTTTTCCTTGCCCCCATCATCAAAGTTATTTATTATAAAAACGTAATTAATTAAAATTGTATTTAAAATATGTGTGACCTCTGGTTCCCCGTGTTGTCATACAAATAAGTATATACATTAATAGTCATCTGAATAAATTGATACATTTCTTAGAGAAAGTTTTTCCTTGCCTCCATCGCCAAGGTTTTTCCTCATGAATAAGTCATTAATTAAAATTAAATGGAAAATACATGAGACATCTGGCTTCTTGTGTTACTATATAAATAATTATAGAAATTATTAAAAATAGAATCCTGGGAGAAAGTTTTTCCTTGCCTCCATTGCCAAGGTTTTTCTCATGAATACATTAATTAAAATTAAATGGAAAATATATGAGCCCTCTGACTTCTTGTGTTACTATATAAATAAATATAGAAATTATTAAAAATGGTATCCTGAGAGAAAGTTTTTCCTTGCGTCTCTCATCAAAGTTATTTATTAAGAAAACGTAATTAATTAAAATTGTATTTAAAATATGTGTGACATCTGGTTCCCCGTGTTATCATGCAAATAAGTATATACATTAATAGTCATCTGAATAAATTGATACATTTCTGAGAGAAAGTTTTTCCTTGCCTCCATTGCCAAGGTTTTTCTCATGAATACGTTAATTAAAATTAAATGGAAAATATATGACCCCTCTGACTTCTTGTGTTACTATATAAATAAAATATAGAAATTATTAAAAATGTTATCCTGGGAGAAAGTTTTTCCTTGCCTCCATCATCAAAGTTATTTCTTATGAAAACGTAATTAATTAAAATTGTATTTAAAATATGTGTGACCTCTGGTTCCCCGTGTTATCATACAAATAAATAAATATGATTTGATTTGATTTGATATACATTAATAGTCATCTGAATAAATTGATACATTTCTGAGAGAAAGTTTTTCCTTGCCTCCATCGCCAAGGTTTTTCCTCATGAATAAGTCATTAATTAAAATTAAATGGAAAATACATGAGACATCTGGCTTCTTGTGTTACTATTGAAATAATAATAGAAATTATTAAAAATAGAATCCTGAGAGAAAGTTTTTCCTTGCCTCCATTCCCAAGGTTTTTCTCATGAATACGTTTATTAAAATTAAATGGAAAATATATGAGCCCTCTGACTTCTTGTGTTACTATATAAATAAAATATGGAAATTATTAAAAATGGTACCCTGAGAGAAAGTTTTTCCTTGCCTCCATCGCCAAAGTTATTTATTATGAAAACGTAATTAATTAAAATTGTATTTAAAATGTGTGACCTCTGGTTTCCCGTGAAATCATACAAATGATTATATATATATTAATAATTATCTGAATAAATTGATAAATTCCTGAGAAAATTGTTTTCCTTGCCTCCATCGCCATTGCCATCTGCCTTTGTCGTCCTTGGCGACACCATAGTCGATAATCTTCTTCTTTTTCTCTATCTTCTTGTTATGGGACATTCATCCTCCACTGTTGCCATTTCTAATATAAAGTAGTGTAAAGTTCTTACTTATATCTGTCAGTGAACTCACCATGAAAGCGCTAAAACATACCGGTGTAGTGAGTTTACATTATTCACCCAAAGGAACTTTAGTTATTCGAGAGTTCCGGTCGACACATTTCCGGCATTGTTGTTGTTGCACTAGTGAGCCACGGATGAGGAGATGCTGCTCCGTTATTGATTGAAGTAAAGTCTGAATGTCATTAAAACAGTTCGCGCCATCTTTTGACACTTCTTCCACTCCCGTCCTTGCACGCTACACCGCTACAACAAAGATGAAGGGGAGAAGACGCTGTCGAAGGTGAGCCACGTACATAAGGCCCGCCCACAAAACGGCGCGTCCTGAAGAGACTGTCAGAAAGCTACTTGAAGATGATGTGTAAAACATCATCTATGCAACATTTTGACCAAAGAACCACCATTACATGTTGTGTAGAGCAGTGTTTTTCAACCTTTTTTGAGCCAAGGCACATTTTTATGCGTTGAAAAAATGCGGAGGCACACCACCAGCAGAAATCATAAAAAAACAAAACTCAGTTGACAGTAAAAAGTCGTTGTAGCAATTGTTGGATATTACTTTAAATCATAACCAAGCATGCATCACTATAGCTCTTGTCTCAAAGTAGGTGTACTGTCACCACCTGTCACATCACACCCTGACTTATTTGGAGTTTTTCGCTGTTTTCCTGTGTGTAGTGTTTTACTTCTTGTCATGCGCTCCTATTTTGGTGGCTTTTTCTCTTATTTTTGGTATTTTCCTGTAGCAGTTTCATGTCTTCCTTTGAGCGATTTTTCCCGCATCTACTTTGCTTTAGCGATCAAGAATATTTCAGTTGTTTTTATCCTTCTTTGTGTGGACATTGTTGATTGTCATGTCATGTTCGGGTGTACGTTGTGGACGCCGTCTTTGCTCCACAGTAAGTCTTTGCTGTCGTCCAGCATTCTGTTTTTGTTGACTTTATAGCCAGTTTCGTTCTGCATAGCCTTCCCTAAGTTTCACTGCCTTTTCTTAGGGGCACTCACTTTTTGTTTATTTTTGATTCAAGCATCAGATACTTTTTTACCTACACACTGCCTCCCGCTGTTTCCAACATCTACAAAGCAATTAGCTACCGGCTGATATGGAAGAGTATTACATGGTTACTCTGCCGAGCTCTAGACAGCACCGACACTCAACAACAACACATCATTTGCAGACTATAATTACTGGTTTGCAAAAAATATATTTAACCCGAATACAAACAATTGTGTTAGATGTAAATATAAACGGAATACAATGATTTGCAAATCATTGTATTCCGTTTATATTTACATCTAACACAATTTCCCAACTCATATGGAAACGGGGTTTGTAGGTGAAATTAGATCATCTCCCACGGCACACCAGACTGTATCTCACGGCACACTAGTGGGCCGCGGCACAGTGGTTGAAAAACAGTGATGTAGACCACAAGGAAGTGTTTTACATTTAGAAAAAAATCATAATAAGATGACTCCTTTAATGCGCCCTATAATCCGGTGCGCCCTATGGTCCAGAAAATACAGTGTTTTGTTTTTTTTTCAATATAAATCATTCAAGGAAGTGCGTCTAAACCAGTGTTTTTCAACCTTTTTTGAGCCAAGGCACATTTTTTGCGTTGAAAAAATGCGGAGGCACACCACCAGCAGAAATCATTAAAAAACGAAACTCAGTTGACAGTAAAAAGTCGTTGTTGCAATTGTTGGATATGACTTTAAACCATAACCAGGCATGCATCACTATAGCTCTTGTCTCAAAGTAGGTGTACTGTCACCACCTGTCACATCACACCCTGACTTATTTGGAGTTTTTTTGCTGTTTTCCTGTGTGTAGTGTTTTACTTCTTGTCATGCGCTCCTATTTTGGTGGCTTTTTCTCTTATTTTTGGTATTTTCCTGTAGCAGTTTCATGTCTTCCTTTGAGCGATATTTCCCGCATCTACTTTGTTTTAGCAATCAAGAATATTTCAGTTGTTTTTATCCTTCTCTGTGGGGGCATTGTTGGTTGTCATGTCATGTACATTGTCTTTGCTCCACAGTCAGTCTTTGCTGTTGTCCAGCATCCTTTTTTTGTTTACTTTGTAGCCAGTTCAGTTTTAGTTTCGTTCTGCATAGCCTTCCCTAAGCTTCAAAGCCTTTTCTTAGGGGCACTCACCTTTTTTTATTTTTGGTTTAAGCATTAGATATCTTTTTACCTGCACACTGCCTCCCGCTGTTTCCCACATCTACAAAGCAATTAGCTACCTGCTGCCACCTACTGATATGGAAAAGTATTACACGGTTACTCTGCCGAGCTCTAGACAGCACCGACACTCAACAACACATCATTTGCAGACTATAATTACTGGTTTGCAAAAAATATTTTTAACCCATATAGGTGAAATTAGATAATCTCCCACGGCACACCAGACTGTATTTCACGGCACACTAGTGTGCCGCGGCACAGTGGTTGAAAAACACTGGTCTAAACCACAAAACGTCCACCTCTGTTTAATTCTCCATGGTTGTTCTTGTACTCTCAGTTGTTTAGTTCTGCAGGCTTGATATATTTTCATATATATTCATATTTGACATTCTTTTTTTGTTCTTGTTTTTTTTTCTTCTTGTTTTCCATCAAATCCCTCCCATGTTATGTTTCATAGGCAAATATTTCGAGTTCCCTCTGCCTCATTTCCTCTCTGGCATATATTTGCCACATTCCAGTGCACTTAGAAGTCAGCACACAATGCATGGATGCCCTAGTATGCGTGCACATTGTATTTCTATTCAGTGCAGAAAGTGTTGCTTCATGTCCGCATTTGCCGGAGAATCTCCTTTTTTTCCTTCCTTGCCGATTATGCATGTCACCTTTTTTGGCTGGGTCTCATTAGCACTGCTGTCTTTTGACTGCCATGTCTCTTCAAGTGGATGTTGCCCTTCTTGGCTTTTATGTGTTAAAATGGTGCTGTAGAAATGCTGCTAGAACAATGAAATGGCAAAATTGAGGACTTCTTGTTGTTTTTCAGTGTAATAGCGCTAATTTTAGGTCAAATGTAATGATGCATGCGTGGGTATTCTGCATATTGCTCCCTCGACGTGGTTAAGGCTTACTTATGAAATAAAAAAACACAAAAGTAATCTTAAAAATGGAGAGATTCCAGCTCTACATCGGCTCATCACTCCTCCAACAGCCGCTCTCGGCCCAGACTGTTATTAATGTGCGCTGAATTATTTAACAGGGTAAAATTACCATTGCTCTTTTGAAAAGGTTTTTTTTTTTTTTTTTTTTTTTGCCTACACACAATTAAAGAGCATTATAGTGATTTTTTTTTGTAGTTGAACTGCAATTGTGTGATGTTATTTATCCTTCTGGTATTTTCTTTGCCTGGCGGAGGTCATAGTATTGATTCTGACCAACGTTGCTGTTTATGATCTTACTTTTTTAATGATAAGTTGTCCCCTTTTTGCAACCTTTGAAAAGCACTTATTCCACATGTTGTTATGTTACAGCCTTATTCCAAAATGGAATTCATTCATTTTGTCCTCAAAATTCTACACACAAAACCCCTTTTTTTTTTTTTTAAATGTTGCTCATAAGAAGTATTTACGAAGCCCCTAAAGGGACATGGGGGGGGGGGGGGGATTTGTATAATTTTTTTATTTATTTTTTATTTTTTAGACATGTTTCTCGTGCGCACGAGAAACTTGTTATAAAGTTTTAAAAAATAAAAAATGTATAATTTTTACTTTTTTAAATTTTTTTAGACATATATGTCGTGCGCACGAGAAACTACATGTCTAAAAATATTTTATATTTTATATATATATATATATATATATATATATATATTTATTTTAAAACCCCATAACCATGTGGAATTTTTTTTTTTTTTTTTTTTTTTAAATGTTGCTCATAAGAAGTATTTACGGAGCCCCTAAAGGGACATGGGGGGGGGGGGGGGGGGGGGGATTTATAATTTTTTTAAATTTTTATTTATTTTTTAGACATGTTTCTCTTGCGCACGAGAAACTTGTTATAAAGTTATAAAAAATAAAAATTTAAAAAATGTATAATTTTTAATTTTTTTAATTTTTTTTAGACATGTATCTCGTGCGCACGAGAAACTTTCTCGTTTCTATTTACAGCCCTAGCCCAATTATTTTGCAAACATTTGCAAAATCAAAAAAGAAAAATAATTTAAAAAAAAAAGGGTTTTCACATTGTCATTAAGCGTGTAGAATTTTGAGGACAAAAAATAATGTATTGCATTTTGGAATAAGGCTGTAACAAAACAAAATAAGGAAAAAGTGACGTGCATTGACTGGAAAGTATTCACACCACTTCACTGTTTCCACATGTTGTTATGTTACATCCTTATTCCAAAATGGAATTCATTCATTTTGTCCTCAAAATTCTGAACACAAAACCCCATATTTATTTTTTTTAAATGTTGCTCATAAGAAGTATTTACGAAGCCCCTAAAAGGACATGGGGGGGGGGGAAATTGTATAATTTTTTTAATTTTTAAAAATTTTTTAGACATGTTTCTCGTGCGCACGAGAAACTTGTTATAAAGTTATAAAAAATAAAAAAATAAAACATTTATTTATTTTTATTTTTTTTTAGACATATATGTCGTGCGCACGAGAAACTACATGTCTAAAAATATTTTATGTATATATATACATATATATATATATATATATATATATATATATATATATATATTTTTTTTTTTTTTTTTTTTTTTAGACATGTATCTCGTGCGCACGAGAAACTTTTTCGTTTCTATTTACAGCCTTAGCCCAATTATTTTGCAAACATTTGCAAAATCAAAAAAGAAAAATAATTTAAAAAAAAAGGTTCTTCACATTGTCATTATGCGTGTAGACTTTTGAGGACAAAAAATAATGTATTGCATTTTGGAATAAGGCTGTAACAAAACAAAATAAGGAAAAAGTGACGTGCATTGACCGGAAAGTATTCACACCACTTCACTGTTTCCACATGTTGTTATGTTACAGCCTTATTCCAAAATGGAATTCATTCATTTTGTCCTCAAATTTCTACACACAATACCCCATTATGACAATGTGGGAAAAGTAAAGTAAATATACATGTGTATATATGTATATGTACGTGTATATATTTGTGTGTGTGTGTGTGTGTAAATCTATATGTGTATATATGTATATGTTTGTGTATATATATGTGTGTGTGTGTACATATGTGTACATGTATTGATTTATATGTTTTCATATGAATACAATTTTATTAAATGATTAGTGTATATACAGTATATGTATACATACATATATATACATATATATTTAAACATATACACACTAATATATATATTTACACATATATACACTAATCCTTTATATATAATATATATATATATATATATATATATATATATATATATATATATATATATATATATATATATATATATATATATATATACACTAATATATACAGTATGGTAAATGGGTTATACTTGTATAACGCTTTTCTACCGTCAAGGTACTCAAAGCACTTTGACACTATTTCCACATTCACCCATTTACACACACATTCACACACTGATGCCCTAACAACGGATCATCAGCAGCAAGGGTGAAGTGTCTTGCTCAAGGACACAACGGACGTGACTAGGTTGGTGGAAGCTGGGGATCGAACCAGGAACCCTCAGGTTGCTGGCACAGCCTCTCTACCAACCGAGCTATGCCATATATATATATGTATATATATATATATATATATATATATATATATATATATATATATATATATATATATATATATATATATATATATATATTCACCATTGATTAGTTGCTTATTAAAGTAACAAAGACTTACTTTAGAGTTATTTGGACACTAGGGGAACATGTAAGGGTTAGGGTTACTAATAAGCAATAATTCTGAGGTTATTGAGGGAAGACTATTAGTTAATGGCTTATTGCTTGTATAATAAGGCCATGCAGAATAAGGCATTAATAAGTACTTAATGACCAGTGTTGGGTTAGTTACTGAAAACCAGTAACTAGTTACAGTTACTAGTTACTTTATTTCAAAAGTAACTCAGTTACTAACTCAGTTACTTACACCAAAAAGTAATGCGTTACTGTGAAAAGTAACTATTTAGTTACTTCTTTTTTTCTTCTTTTTTTTTTTAAAGCTCCCATTAATGCCCTTTTTGCCTTCATTTCAGTACTGTTATTGCACTGGAGAATAATACAATTTGTTGATCAACTTGACATACATTTTTATTTTCCTTTTAACATAATGAATGAAAAACAGTGCAACGTAAAAAGGCATTCCTCCTTTCTTTAAACTTGGACCAATGACCATTAATAAAAAACAAGTTTAATTGCAACATAAGAAGAAACATCATCTTCCTTGAAACATAGGTAGTGAAATAAAGCCTGACATCTGGAGTGTTGCTGCTGTCTTCCACACTTGGAGCCATGGATTGTAGAATACTTGTTTTCAGTGGCAGGATCATTGACACAGATGGTGAAGTTTCAGTGCTCAGTAGAGATGGAACACTTTTGAGGGGTTTAAGCACCTAGATGACCTCATCTGCCACTCTCACATCATCATCAGACAGGGTGACATTTGTCTTCAGGGTGTTGTGGGTCAATGCAGAGTATATAGCTGCCTGCTGCTCCAACACATCATAAGTGGAGTTCCACCTCGTTGGGACATCATGTATGAGCAGGCAGCTTTAGCATTTCTTGCTTTGTCTTAAGCACATGAGCAGCTGTTGTGCTTGGGTGGAAGTAAGAAACCTTCCTGATCCTCCCAAAGAGGCGCTCCATCCTATTGACTGAGATTCCCTTCTGTGATGCCAAATTCACTACATGTGCAAAGCACCTATCTGTGGTCCCAGTCCTGCCTCATTCTCTGTAATTATTAGATTTTTGGCATTATCACGTGTGACTGGGATATCTTTATCTTCCAGTCCTCCACTGCTTGTGTCAGTACCTGCGCAAGGTGACTCTCGTAGAGGGGGCGTGTCTTCTCATCTCCCAGTCTGCTGTGATGAAGTGAGCGCTTATAGTTCCGCTGGACGTCCACCCGTCTGTCATGAGCGCAACAGATGATGCTCGGGATAGTTTTTTCTTCTCCTGCTCATAAAGATCTGGCACAATCTTATTGCTGAAGTGGGTGCGCGACGGGATGTCGTAACGTGGTTCAAGCACGTTCAGCATGTGTTTAAAACCCTCGTTTTGCACAACCGAGTCTGCACTTATAAACACACTGATTCAATGGCGGGAGCGTTCAAGCTCCTCCGTTACTCCGCTCGCCATGACCACGCTGTGTGTGGACTGAACGTGCCAACAACTTTTTTTTGTTTGTTTCATATATCAAACCGCGGATCACCTCCCCCCCCACACACACACATAGACCGCGCCTCTTTTCTTCTCTCCGGCTTGTGACAGAGGAAGATTCAGAAGAACGACACCGCAGCGCTTCTGTTTCTAGCCGATACTACATCAAAAGTAACGTAAAATAACGCAGTAACGCATCATGTAGTAACGGTAACTAAATTACTGAATAAAAAAAAATAAAAAAAATAACGCGTTAGATTACTAGTTACCGCCGAAACTAACGGCGTTACAGTAACGCGTTACTTTGTAACGCGTTAGTCCCAACACTGTTAATGACTAATTAAGAGCCAATTAGTTACTCATTTGCAAGTTAATAAGCAACTAATTAATGGTGAATATATATATGTTCCCCATACTAAAGTGTGACCTTATATATATATATATATATATATATATATATATATATATATATATATATGTGTGTTAGGTCAGGAAACAACACAGACACTATATCATCCCGACAAGCCTGTTTCGCAGGGTTCCCTATTTTATTATATGTGATATATACATATGTGTGTTTGTTTGCACTTAGGGTGAAGTAAAAAAAAGGTTAGATGTTTTCTATTTATTCAAAAACCGTATAGACTACACTGTTTTTGTTATGTTTAGAAAATAATTATATTTTTAAGACAATTGCCTTCCGCCTGAATGCAGCTGAGATAGGCTCCAGCACCCCCCGCGACCCCAAAAGGGACAATCGGTAGAAAATTGATGGATGCTTAAGGACCTACTTCCTTGTTGTGTGTGTGAGTGACAGGAAGAAAAGCTTGGACTTATCGTTTGGTGCAACCTGTTCAGTTCTTTAGACGGGCGAATGTACAGTACAGTAATGTTTTACCACACACATTGGGTAATGTCGTCTTATATTTGGTTACCACGTGACAGTGCCTGCTGCTTGGACGTCTGAAAGAAGAGTTTTGTAGTCTTTCACCGTACAAGTCTTGTCACAAGCAAGTGTGTGTGGGGCTTCCACTCTTCTTCCACATGGACAAGTGTCCACAGGTCAAGACAATAATTGCCATGTTGTCTTGGACATCCATCAGGATAAAACTTGGACATGTCTTCACCTTCTGACCTGATGGACAGCCTTACTTTCCTTCCTTATCCATCAGTAGACCGAGTGTCTTCTGGTTCTTGCGCCGCTTCTGCTGCTGCGTTGGACTTTTTGTCGTCATGTCTTCAGGCAGGCGCAGTGCAGTCCCCTCTTTTTACCGCAATGCCTGGTGTGGTTAGGAAGGCCACGCAGGGTGCGAAAAGATCACACAGCACACTTGATGCCACAGGGAAGAACCCCTTTCAAAATAAAACTCTGCATCATCCTCCTCTTGTCCTCCCAGCTGTGCGTTTGACTTCAGCGAGGAGATGCTTCCTATTCTTAGCTGGTGATTGTCACAGTGCCACGCAGATGCAGACACAAGACTCACACGTTTGGGAAAAACAAATGACACGTCAGTTTGGCGTTTTGCACATTTTTCATTAATTGTTTTTATTTTTATTTTACTCACTCTTTATCGTCACAATTTGAAAAGAAGAAAAGTGTTCCCCACACTTTGTTCATCCTCTGTATTTAAAAAAATATTTATTTTGTATTTCCATTTTAGCCATCGTCATCCACTTAATTTTTTTAATTTAACATTTTTCAATTTCACCTAACTTAGTCCTTTTAATGTAGTTTATTGCAATAGTACCCTGTTTTATCATCCTCTAAATTCATTTAGTTTTTTTTTTGTTTTTTGTTTTTTTACAGTTTTATTCACTTTTTCCGTCCTTTTTGCTTTGTTTTCCAATTTTTACCCAAACTTTGTCAACCCCTGATTATATTTACATTTACTATGTTATTATTTCTCCCACAACTTTTTATTTTCTAAATTTATTTTTACGTTTTGTTTTGTTAAAATTTTACCCATATTTAGTTGTATTTATACACAATTTATTGTTATTATCAACACTAAATTGGCCCTAATGTGTGGATGTGAGTGTGAATGTTGTCTGTCTATCTGTGTTGGCCCTGCGATGAAGTGGCGACTTGTCCAGGGTGTACCCCGCCTTCCGCCCGATTGTAGCTGAGATAGGCTCCAGCGCCCCCCGCGACCCCAAAGGGAATAAGCGGTAGAAAATGGATGGATGGATGGATATTAAAATGATTGTATTCATTCATTTTATTTACCATTATATTAACCTCAAATTTTTTTTCAGATTGCACATTTTGTTTATACTTTACGTATTTTTTTCTTAAAACTTTTTTATAATCTAGTTTTTTGTATTTGTTAAAACATTTAGCCGTCCGAATCATTTTTATTTGTATTTTATTTATAATTTATATTAATGTATTTATTTTAAAAATATAAAAAAATATTTTATTAACTATATATATATATATATATATATATATATATATATATATATATATATATATATATATATATATATATATATATATTACAATGTTATCAACCTGTACGTTTCTTATTTTACAATTGTACTCACTGTTAGTAATCCTCTACATTTATTTTTTTAAATTGCACACACTTTGCTTGACCTCTGTATTTTCTGTGTTTTATTCTTAAAACTTTTTTATAAACTACATTTTTGTAAAAAAACAAAATATATTTGTTAAAACATTTAGCCGTCTGAATCATCTTTATTTGTATTTTATTTACAATTTATTTTATGTATTTATTTTTAATATATTAAAATTATTTTATAAATATATATATATACATTTTATCTTTATTTATTTATTTTTATTATATTTTTTTATCAACCTCTGCGTTTCTTATTTTACAATTGTATCCATTTTTAGTAATCCTCTACATTTTTTTTTTTTTTAACTACACACACTTTGCTCATCATCTGTATTTTGTATGTATTTTATTCTTAAAACGTTTTTATAAACTACATTTTCGGAAAAAAACAAAACATTTGTATTTAATTTAAATTTATTTTAATGTATTTATTTTGAATATATTAAAATTATTGTATTAATGTGTGTATATATATATATATATATATATATATATATATATATATATATATATATATATATATATATATATAATACTACTAATTCTACGTTTCTTATTTTAAAATTATATCCACTTTTAGTATTCCTCTACATTATTATTATTTTAAATTACACACACTTTGCTTATCCACTGTATTTTCTATGTATTTTGGTCTTAACACTTTTTTAGAAATTAGATTTTAGTAATTTTATTTTGTTCCATTTATAACATTGTCACCTGAAACATTTGTTTAAAAAAACCGTTTCATATATATATATTTTTTAAATAATTGTATTTACTTATTTGTTTTCATTGCCATTTTATCAAACTCTATATATTTTTTTTAAGATTACACACTTTGCTTATCCTCTGTATTTTCTTACTACTTTGTTTTTCAAACTTTTTTACAACCTTGATTTTTGTCATTTTATTTTGTTAGAATCGTTAACATAGTCAACCTAAACATAATTTTTTTGTATTTTTTTTTTTTACCATTTGTTACAATGTATTTATTTTTAATATATTAAAATATATTATTTATTTATATTTTTACAATTTTATACACATTTAGTAGTCCTCTACATTTTTACTATTTTTCTTCTTCAATTTACTCGCACTTTTCCATATGCGACATTTATTATTGTTATTATTATTATTATTATTATTATTATTTGCCATCCTGTGCAAGCATCAAGATGTTTACCGGGGAGTCAACAATTAGGCTCCGTGGTCTGGCCACAGGTTGACAGCCTCAGTGTGCAGCAGCTTTATGTCTCTCCAATGACCTCCACGAGGGCTGGTGGTGGCGTGGGAGTGGCAGTGTGGGGTTGCGAGCTAATATGCTGTCTGGCCGCGGGGCCTGTGGGGAAGGTGCTTGGATTATTATGTTAATGCATGTGCCTCCTGCCCTCTGCTCGCTCCCAGCTGGCCTGCCTGTCGTTAGGAAGTGCTTTGCTCTGACAGAGGAGTAATATGCTCCGTGATTGAGGGGCCAAAAGATCGCGCTCCATAAGAGAGAGAGTGGGGTGGGGGTCTTCACTGATAAGCATATGATAAAAGTGCCATTGTATGTGAATGCCTCAGAGACATGACTTAGCAATTCCTATAGATTCCACAATGAATATGTAGGAGGGCCACGTCTAATTGCCCCCAGCGTTATAGCGCTCGCCGTGTGCTCTTATTCCACTTTTATTGCACCCCGCTCTTTCATTACCTGCCCTCCGCGGTCTACCTGTAAATATGACAGAGCCGCAGCGCTTTTAATCACGCTGCAGGATTCGATACAAAGCTGAAGGGGAAGGAATTGATTTTAATGTAGTTTGTGATTTGAGAATGGCAAACGGGCCATCAAAGTCTCTTCGGGTAACTCTAATGAGAGTTTGCTGTTTTGCAAAGACACACCGGCAAGGAAAATAAGAGCGCACGCCTAAAACAGGGCTAACCTGTTTGTGTTCGCTCTGCAATTTCTGCAATCGGCAGTGGGCGCTCCGACAATAACCAGGCAGTGTGTGTGGCCATGAACACTGTCTATGGTAGTGGATCTACTCTTTATTGCAGGATCTACTCTTTATTGCAGGATCTACTCTTTATTTCATGCTGCCCTTTTTTTGCTGCAACTATTACATATAATAATAATAATAATAACAATAGATTTTATTTGTAAAAAAAAAAAAAAAAAAAAGCACTTTACATTGAGTAAACAACCTCAAAGTGCTACAGTGTATTACTTTTTTTTTTAAAGAAAAAGATAATAAAAAATAAAAAAAAAATAAAAACTAGAACAGCCAAATAGATAAAACTAGTATGCATATATCTAAAAAAAAAAAAAAAAAAGGCTTTTTTAAAAAGAAGGGTTTTTAAGCCTTTTTTTTAAAGCATCCACAGTCTGTGGTGCCCTCGGGTGGTAAGGGAGAGCGTTCCACAGACGGCGGAGCAGAAAGCCCGGACTCTAACTGGACTCTCACATTATTATGTTGGATCCACTATGGACTGGACTCTCACACTATTATGTTAGATCCACTATGGACTGGACTCTCACACTATTATGTTAGATCCACTATGGACTGGACTCTCACTATTATGTTAGATCCACTATAGACTGGACTCTCACACTATTTTGTTAGATCCACTATAGACTGGACTCTCACACTATGATGTTAGATCCACTATGGACTGGACTCTCACACTATTATGTTAGATCCACTATGGACTGGACTCTCCCACTATTATGTTAGATCCACCATGAACTGGACTCTCACACTATTATGTTAGATCCACTATGGACTGGACTCTCACTATGATGTTAGATCCATATGGACTGGACTCTCACACTATTATGTTAGATCCACTATGGACTGGACTCTCACACTATTTTGTTAGATCCACTATGGACTGGACTCTCACACTATGATGTTAGATCCACTATGGACTGGACTCTCACACTATTATGTTAGATCCACTATGGACTGGACTCTCCCACTATTATGTTAGATCCACTATGAACTGGACTCTCACACTATTATGTTAGATCCACTATGGACTGGACTCTCACTATGATGTTAGATCCATATGGACTGGACTCTCACACTATTATGTTAGATCCACTATGGACTGGACTCTCACACTATTATGTTAGATCCACTATGGACGGGACTCTCACACTATTGTGTTAAATCCACTATGGACTGGACTCTCACAATATTATGTTAGATCCACTATGAACTGGACTCTCACACTATTATGTTAGATCCACTATAGACTGGACTCTCACCCTATTATGTTAGATCCACTATGGACTGGACTCTCACACTATTATGTTAGATCCACTATGGACTGGACTCTCACTATTATGTTAGATCCACTATGGACGGGACTCTCACACTATTATGTTAAATCCACTATGGACTGGACTCTCACACTATTATGTTAGATCCACAATGGACTGGACTCTCACTATTATGTTAGATCCACTATGGACTGGACTCTCACACTATTATGTTAGATCCACTATGGACTGGATTCTCACACTATTATGTTAGATCCACTATGGACTGGACTCTCACACTATTATGTTAGATCCACTATGGACTGGACTCTCACTATTATGTTAGATCCACTATGGACTGGACTCTCACTATTATGTTAGATCCATATGGACTGGACTCTCACTATTATGTTAGATCCACTATAGACTGGACTCTCACACTATGAAGTTAGATCCACTATGGACTGCACTCTCACACTTTTATGTTAGATCCACTATGGACTGGACTCTCACACTATTATGTTAGATCCACTATGGACTGGACTCTCACACTATTATGTTAGATCCACTATGGACTGGACTCTCACTATTATGTTAGATCCACTATGGACTGGACTCTCACACTATTATGCTAGATCCACTATGGACTGGACTCTCACACTATTATGTTAGATCCACTATGGACTGGACTCTCACTATTATGTTAGATCCACTATAGACTGGACTCTCACTATTATGTTAGATCCACTATGGACTGGACTCTCACACTATTATGTTAGATCCACTATGGACTGGACTCTCACTATTATGTTAGAACCAAGATGGACTGGACTCTCACTATTATGTTAGATCCACTATAGACTGGACTCTCACTGTTATGTTAGATCCACTATGGACTGGACTCTCACACTATTATGTTAGATCCACTATGGACTGGACTCTAACTATTATGTTAGATCCACTATGGACTGGACTCTCACTATTATGTTAGATCCACTATGGACTGGACTCTCACTATTATGTTAGATCCATATGGACTGGACTCTCACACTAATATGTTAGATCCACTATGGACTGGACTCTCACACTATTATGTTAGATCCACTATGGACTGGACTCTCACTATTATGTTAGATCCACTATGGACTGGATTCTCACAATATTATGTTAGATCCACTATGGACTGGACTCTCACACTATTATGTTAGATCCACTATGGACTGGACTCTCACACTATTATGTTAAATCCACTATGGACTGGACTCTCACACTATTATGTTAGATCCACTATGGACTGGACTCTCACACTATTATGTTAGATCCACTATGGACTGGACTCTCACACTATTATGTTAGATCCACTATGGACTGGATTCTCACAATATTATGTTAGATCCACTATGGACTGGATTCTCACAATATTATGTTAGATCCACTATGGACTGGACTGTCACACTATTATGTTGATCCACTATGGACTGGACTTTCACAATATTATGCTAGATCCACTCGACGTCCATTGCGGGGCGTGGGGGTGGGGGGGGGGGTGTCTGTGGTCCTCTCCAGGGTTTCTCATGGTCATCCCATTGGGTTGAGTTTTTCCTTGCCCTGATGTGGGATCTGAACCGAGGATGTCGCTGTGGCTTGTGCAGCCCTTTGAGACACTCGTGATTTGGGGCTGTATAAATAAACATTGATTGATGATTGATTGATATTTTGTGTGGGTGTTTGTTTTGATGTCCTTGTGTCAACGGTCACTTTGGGGGAGTAAATGTAGAACCAGGAGTCACCCAGCGTCCCCGGGACTCTTTGTGTTTGTTCCCAGTCAGCGTCGCCTGTGAAATCTGCAGATGCAAAAACCTGCGAGGCGCACACGAGTTTGAGTTGAAGAAGAGAAAAAAGAAGAAGAGCGTGTTTTTGCGCGTGGCGTGGCGGATGAAGGCGCTTCATCACCGCCGCTCCTGGTTGTTGCGGCAGATTTTGTTGGGAATTTTGCCGAGCTGTCAGCACATCTCCGAGAGCCATTGTTTGAACTGGAACTAGAAGAGCTGTGGAAATGGTGGAGCTGGCATATTTACACCCCAGGTCTGAAATGGAAGGGTGTGTGTGTGTGTGTGTGTGTGTGTGTGTGTGTTCTGTCACCTGCTTGACAGCATCATCTCTCCGCTTTTTATTTGAAGGCGCCCCCTCGTTAGCCGAGCAGGGGATGTTTTTAACAGAGACTTTAGTTCATCAAGACAATGGCTGCCAAATGGCAAGGCCGTTAGCGCGCAACAAAAAAAAACCCGGCTTGGTTTTTTGCCACGTACACTTCATAAAAAGTGACATTTACACTAATCCCCTAAACCATGCAGTACAGTACATAAAATACACATAATATAGAGGACATAAAGTACACAACATACAGTACAGTACATAAGGTACACAGCATTCGGAACATAAAGTACAAAACATACAGTACATAAAGTACACAACATATAGTATATAGAGTACAAAACATACAGGACATGAAGTACAAAACATACAGTACATAAAGTACACAACATATAGTATATAGAGTACAAAACATACAGGACATGAAGTACAAAACATACAGGACATAAAGTACACAACATACGAGACATAAAGTAAACAACATACAATACATAAAGTACACAACATACAGTACATAAAGTACACTACATACAGGACATAAAGTACACAACATACAGTACATAAAGTACACAACATACACGACATGAAGTACACAACATACAGTACATAAAGTACACAACATACAGGACATAAAGTACACAACACACAGTACATAAAGTACACAACTTACAGTACATAAAGTACACAACATACAGGACATAAAGTACAAAACATACAGGACATCAAGTACACTACATACAGGACATAAAGTACACATCATACAGGACATAAAGAACACAACGTACAGTATATAAAGTACACAACATACAGGACATAAAGTACACAACATACAGTACATAAAGTACAAAACATACAGGACATAAAGTACACAACATACAGTACATAAAGTACAAAACATTCAGTACATAAAGTACAAAACATTCAGGACATAAAGTACACAACATACAGTACATAAAGTACACAACATACAGTACATAAAGTACAAAACATTCAGGACATAAATTACACAACATTCAGGACATAAAGTACACAACATACAGTACATAAAGTACACGACATACAGTACATAAAGTACACAACATACAGTACATAAAGTACACAACATACAGTACATAAAGTACAAAACATTCAGGACATAAAGTAAACAACATACAGGACATAAAGTACACCAAATACAGTACATTAAGTACACAACATACAGGACATAAAGTACAAAACTTACAGTACATAAGGTACAAAAATTACAGTACATAAGGTACACAACATACAGTACAGTACATACAGTACAAAACATACAGGACATAAAGTACACAACATACAGTACATTAAGTACACAACATACAGGACATAAAGTACAAATCATACAGTACATAAGGTACAAAACATACAGTACAGTACATAAAGTACACAACATACAGGACATAAAGTACACATCATACAGGACATAAAGAACACAATGTACAGTATATAAAGTACACAACATACAGGACATAAAGTACAAAACATACAGTACATAAAGTACACATCATACAGGACATAAAGTACACAACGTACAGTACATAAAGTACACAACATACAGCACGTAAAGTACAAATCATACAGTATATAAAGTACACAACATACAGTACTTCAAGTACACAACATACAGTACATCAAGTACATAACATACAGTACATAATGTACAAAACATTCAGGACATAAAGTAAACAACATACAGGACATACAGTACAAAACATACAGTACATAAAGTACACAACATACAGTACATTAAGTACACAACATACAGTACATAAAGTACAAAACATACAGACTAATTAGGAGCCTTTGTTTGTTTACTTACTACTAAAAGACAAGTTGTCTAGTTTGTTCACTATTTTATTTAAGGACTTAACTGCAATAAGAAACATATGTTTAATGTACCCTACGATTCTTTGTTAAAATAAAGCCAATAATGCCATTTTTTTGTGGACCCTGTCAGGTTCAAACACTAATGACATCTATTAAACAGACAAGAAGCAAGGAATCATGCAGTCCATTTTCCTGTGACGCCACACAGTGATGCCAACACAAACAAACATGGCGGATAGAACAGCAAGGTATAGCGACATTAGCTCGGATTCAGACTCGGATTTCAGCGGCTTAAGCGAAATTGAAGAAGAAATTGAAGCTATTGAGCCATATCGGTTTGAACCGTATGCAAGCGAAACCGACGAAAACGACACGACAGCCAGCGAGGACGAATTCGCCGATCGCCTTCTAACCAACGATTGGTAAGTGTGTTTGTTTTTAAGTGTTGTAATGTTTTTAAGCTAAATTATTGGTAAACACAGTTTATGTATAATAATTTACGTAAAACCGCGAGTAATGAGTAAAGTTTTCATCAATTAATATATTCTGTAGACATACCCTCATCCGCTCTCTTTTCCTGAAAGCCGATCTGTCCAGTTTTGGAGTTGATGTCAGCAGGCCAGGGAAGCTCGGGTCGATATTCTTCTCTTGATCATCTTCGGTGGCATAAGGGACGGTGTGAGCCAAGACATCCAGGGGGTTTAGCTCGCTCGTCTGCGGGAACAAACCGCCGCCATTGCTTGCCGTGCTACCGAGGTCCTTTGTCCCTGAATTGCTCACACACTCCGGCAGATTCAATGGGGGTCTGGCGGCAGATTTCTTTGACTTTATCGTTGGAAATGCATCTGCTTTGAGTGTCGCAGGATATCCACACATTCTTGCCATCTCTGTCGTAGCATAGCTTTCGTCGGTAAAGTGTGCGGAACAAACGTCCAATTTCTTGCCGCTTTCGCATCTTTGGGCCACTGGTGCAACTTGAATCCGTCCCTGTTCGTGTTGTTACACCCTCCGACAACACACCGACGAGGCATGATGTCTCCAAGGTACGGAAAACAGTCGAAAAAACGGAAAATAACAGAGCTGATTTGACTGTGTTTGTAATGTGTTAGAGAAAATGGCGGATTGCTTCCCGATGTGACGTCACATTGTGAAATCATCGCTACGAGAGCGGATAATAGAAAGGCGTTTAATTCGCCAAAATTCACCCATTTAGAGTTCGGAAATCGGTTAAAAAAAAAAATAAATAAATAAATTCTGCAACATCAAGGTATATATTGATGCTTACATAGGTCTGGTGATAATGTTCCCCTTTAAGAACCACTAGTCTAGTTTCTTACGTGAATGAGCTAAATAATATTATTTGATATTTTACGGTAATGTGTTAATAATTTCACACATAAGTCGCTCCTGAGTATAAGTCGCACCCCCGGCCAAACTATGACAAAAACTGCGACTTATAGTCCGAAAAATACGGTAATCACCAGTGACGTGCGGTGAGGTTGATGGCTGGTGAGGCACTGACTTCATCACAGTCAGATTTACAAACATATGAACCCTAAAGAGTATCTTATTCACCATTTGATTGGCAGCAGTTAACGGGTTATGTTTAAAAGCTCATACCAGCATTCTTCCCTGCTTGGCACTCAGCATCAAGGCTTGGAATTGGGGGTTATTAAATCACCATAAATGTCGCCTATACTGTATGAAACTACAAAATAACAAACACGGAGGCTCCAGTTTACACGAGGACCACTTTATTTACCTTCTTTCAAAAACTTCCGCTCCACTACAACATGTCATCACTTCCGCTCTTAGCGCCTTAAAAATAAGAGCTCAAGGCATATACTGTATAACAGCGCATAACAGGAACTTAACATCACAAAGAGGAAAGCCCATAAAAATAGGTTACAAAAGTTATTTAATAAGAAGCCAAAAAGTGCAAAAACAATAATGTTCGTGTTGGAGGAGTTGTGAATTAGGTACACCTGCCGTCTGCAGGTGTACCTAATGTTGTGGCCCTGCAGTCATTCACAACTCTTCCAACACGAACATTATTGTTTTTGCACTTTTTGGCTTCTTATGAAATAACTTTTTTAAATAGATTCAATCTTGTACGTGGAAAGTTTAAGTGTGGGCTTTGTATGATATAACACTCCCGTCAGGGGGTGCAGGAGGCGAGCCTCAGCCAGTGCGTCTTTTGCAGCAGTTTTATGATCGCTCAGCACAAGAAATACGTTACACACATACAGTTGTTGACAAAATACACTGTACATTATATACCTCAGCTAACTAAACTATGGAAATGTATAATATAGTTCATTTAGCAATACGGTCTCACTGCACAGCAGACCAGCAGTTAGCCGAGTCCGCAATCCATGGTGAGGCACAAAGCAGTGACGTGCCTCAACTGGCTGCTGTTCACCGCACCGTCTCTTCTCAGTATTTGAACGGCAAATGTGAAAATTCAGCGATTTTAAATAAAAAATAATCTAAAACGAGTGAAGTTAAATGGAAAATATCTTTATAGTATAATCACTGGATACATATAACAATTTAAGAAAAAATGTTTCTTTAAAAAAAAAAATTCTTTCCATGATGGCAGGTGAGGCCACGCCTCACCTGCCTCTAGTGACTGCACGTCACTGGTAATCACCCATGTGTTAATCAGTTAGTTTTTTTTACAAAATAAATGTTTTTAAAAGCTGCAAAATAAAAACTTCCAGTGTTGTGTGTAAAAACAAACAAACAAACAAAAATAAAAAAAATAAAAACAGCTCTGTTTAAAAACACAGTTTAAAGAGGCTTTCATTTCCCGCTTTCCCCTTTTCTCTGCCTTCACCTCAAAAGCAGCAGTGGAGCGCTGACGTTTAGTTTGCTGTTTACCCTCCAATTACCAGCTTTTACAGCCTGGAGAGCGGTGAAGAGGCCTCCCCTCTCCTCGCAGCGACTGCAGACAATCATCCCAAAGACAACAAACGCACGCCAAACAAAAAGAAACTCCTTCTTTAATGCGGACAGACGTGAGAAGGAAGAGTGGGCCTCTCCTGATGGAGGCCAAATTGAAGTTGATTAAAACGCAAACAAAACACGCCTGCTGAATGACGGCGGGCTCAGGGAGGGCGGGAAGGGGGGGAGTGTGGCGCTCTGACGACTGCAAGATGTAAAAAATAAGAAAAAAGTTTGCTTGACATATTTACACAATTATGTGCGGCATCCTCAAACTCTGCTACCTGCAAACGTGCTCTCCCTCCTAGTCACTCTTATGTCACTTTTACACTTTTTTCGCACTTCTTTGACACTTTTGAACATTTACAAAACCACACCAATCATTTTGTGTTATTGCATCATTTCATTTATTAGTCCATGATAATTTGTTGTGTCCCCAGGATGTAGAAACAGCAGGCAAAAAGCAGGAAACATGTATATATTAACAAAAATAAAGAAATAGTGCAGCAGGGTAGTGCACCAGGAGCATAGGGGAAGCTATGTGTGTTTCTATATACAAAGCAAAGCAAAAAGCATAATATGAATTTGAATTTGTTATCAATGTTTTAGGTCTTCCTTGTTGGAGTTCAACAAAAATTGGAAAACAAATATTGTATTGATGTTTTACTCACTTTCTTATGCAGAGACAGCAGGCAAAAAGCAGGAAACATGTACTTAATAACAAAAATAAAGAAATAGTGCAGCAGGGAAGTGCACAGGAACCATTGGAGAGCTATGCATGTTTCTGTATGCAAAGCAAAGCAAAAAGCACAATTTGAATTGGTTTTAAATGTTTTAGGTCTTCCTTGTAGGAGTTCAACAAAAATTTGGAAAACAATAACTGTATTGATGTTTTCCTCACTTTGTTGTGTACCCAGGATGTAGAGACAGCAGGTAAGAAGCAGGAAACATGTATTTATGAACAAAAATAAAGAAATAGTGCAGCAGGGTAGTGCACCGGGAGTGTAGGGAAAGCTATGCATGTTTCTATATGCAAAGCAAAGCAAAAAGCACAATTTGAATTTGAATTTGTTTTAAATGTTTTAGGTCTTCCTTGTAGGAGTTCAACAAAAAATAGAAAACAAATACTGTATTGATGTTTTCCTCACTTTGTTGTGTACCCAGGATGTAGAGACAGCAGGTAAAAAGCAGGAAACATGTATTTATTAACAGAAATAAAGAAATTGTGCAGCAGGGTAGTGCACCGGGAGTGTAGGGAAAGCTATGCATGTTTCTATATGCAAAGCAAAAAGCACAATTTGAATTTGAATTTGTTTTAAATGTTTTAGTTCTTCCTTGTAGGAGTTCAACAAAAATTAGGAAAAAAATACTGTATTGATGTTTTCCTCACTTTGTTGTGTACCCAGGATGTAGAGACAGCAGGTAAGAAGCAGGAAACATGTATTTATTAACAAAAATAAAATAAATTGTGCAGCAGGGTAGTGCACCGGGAGTGTAGGGAAAGCTATGCATGTTTCTATATGCAAAGCAAAGCAAAAAGCACAATTTGAATTTGAATTTGTTTTAAATGTTTTAGGTCTTCCTTGTAGGAGTTCAACAAAAATTAGAAAACAAAAACTGTATTGATGTTTTCCTCACTTTGTAGTGTACCCAGGATGTAGAGACAGCAGGTAAGAAGCAGGAAACATGTATTTATTAACAAAAATAAAGAAATAGTGCAGCAGGGTAGTGCACCGGGAGTGTAGGGAAAGCAATGCATGTTTCTATCTGCAAAGCAAAGCAAAAAGCACAATTTGAATTTGTTTTAAATGTTTTAGGTCTTCCTTGTAGGAGTTCAACAAAAATTAGAAAACAAATACTGTATTGATGTTTTCCTCACTTTGTTGTGTACCCAGGATGTAGAGACAGCAGGTAAGAAGCAGAAAACCTGTATGTATTAACAAAAATAAAGAAATTGTGCAGCAGGGTAGTGCACCGGGAGTGTAGGGAAAGCTATGCACGTTTCTATATGCAAAGCAAAAAGCACAATTTGAATTTGCATTTGTTTTAAATGTTTTAGGTCTTCCTTGTAGGAAGGAGTTCAACAAAAATTAGAAAACAAATACTGTATTGATGTTTTCCTCACTTTGTTGTGTACCCAGGATGTAGAGACAGCAGGTAAGAAGCAGGAAACATGTATTTATTAACAAAAATAAAGAAATTGTGCAGCAGGGTAGTGCACCGGGAGTGTAGGGAAAGCAATGCATGTTTCTATTTGCAAAGCAAAGCAAAAAGCACAATTTGAATTTGAATTTGTTTTAAATGTTTTAGGTCTTCCTTGTAGGAGTTCAACAAAAATTAGAAAACAAATACTGCATTGATGTTTTACTCACTTTCTTGTGCAGAGACAGCAGGCAAAAAGCAGGAAACATGTACTTAGTAACAAAAATAAAGAAATAGTGCAGCAGGGAAGTGCACAGGAACCATTGGAGAGCTATGCATGTTTCTGTATGCAAAGCAAAGCAAAAAGCACTTTGAATTTGTTTTAAATGTTTTAGGTCTTCCTTGTAGGAGTTCAACAACATTTTAGGAAACAAATACTGTATTGATGTTTTCCTCACTTTGTTGTGTACCCAGGATGTAGAGACAGCAGGTAAGAAGCAGGAATCATGCATTTATTAACAAAAATAAAGAAATTGTGCAGCAGGGTAGTGCACTGGGAGTGTAGGGAAAGCTATGCATGTTTCTATATGCAAAGCAAAGCAAAAAGCACAATTTGAATTTGAATTTGTTTTAAATGTTTTAGGTCTTCCTTGTAGTTCAACAAAAATTAGAAAACAAATACTGTATTTATGTTTTCCTCACTTTGTTGTGTACCCAGGATGTAGAGACAGCAGGTAAAAAGCAGGAAACATGTATTTATTAACAAAAATAAAAGAAATTGTGCACCAGGGTAGTGCACCGGGAGTGTAGGGAAAGCTATGCATGTTTCTATATGCAAAGCAAAGCAAAAAGCACAATTTGAATTTGAATTTGTTTTAAATGTTTTAGGTCTTCCTTGTAGGAGTTAAACAAAAATTAGAAAACAAATACTGTATTGATGTTTTCCTCACTTTGTTGTGTACCCAGGATGTAGAGACAGCAGGAAAGAAGCAGGAAACATGCATTTATTAACAAAAATAAAGAAATAGTGCAGCATGTTAGCGCACAGGGAGCATAGAATTTAATCAAATTGTGTGGTGCCCAAAAATTCGCAGCCCTAGAAATAAGTAAAACCGAGAATACTGGTAGGTATGAAAAACACTAACCTTAAAGCATAAAAGTACATACTTTTAATATTTTGTAGTGTTAGAAACAATTTGATCAAGTGCTTTTGAAGTAGAGCGGTGGATTTTGTGTTTTGGCGCCACTCGGTGGTCACAACAATTTGTTAAATCAAGGCCATGATGCAGTTAGTTCAATGATGCGAACACGTTTGTTACTGAATACTTTCTAATACGCCTCTGCCTTGTATGTGTAAGTAATATGCAACAATAACTATTTGATACGTGTTTGTTTTCACAAATGCCTTGTTTCACACTGCAATATTGATTATTACGTAGGTGTGCTAGTGTTTGCTTAGCTGTTGTGTAGCTGCTATCCCCTAGCAGCATACCCCGTGTCCCTGTTTTTTGAATGTCTCGTCCAAAATAGAAGAAAAGACCAAACTTGTGTGCCTATTGTGAGACATTTAGATGTTAACTGTCTATTTTGCTCAGGTAAAGTGCAGGACTGCTTGTATGTTAGATGTGAAACCATATAATCTGATATTTGCTTCTGATCTGATATGATATTGGACAGTTATCCGATATCAATATGGAATGGGGATGTCCTTATTGATTAGAGTGGTTGACTTATTTTTACACTTGTCAGGTCCTAATAATAATCTAATCAATAATCAGACAAGAAGCAAGGAATCAAGCAGTGACAGAGTTCAATTTAGCTCGAGGAGACACGTGTTTTGGGCTGTGTTCTAGTTACGGATCCAAACTACGTTCTAAAAGTCAAGCCCGCGCGCCTCCTCTATTTATTTGGAAGGGCCCTATTACATCACTGAAGCTGTCGCTGAGGGAAGGGGGTAATCTCGACAACTCCAGTTAGACACAATATATGATTATAGAATAAATGAAATTAGTTGACGCAGATCATATCGCCTTGTCTGTGCTCTGTCTGCGTCACGGCGGTGTTCGGCCTTGGCAGCCAGCAGGCCGAGTCTGGACACAACACTGATAAAGACAACTGGCAATCTTTTGGATTGCCAGCTTGCACAGATACAAAAATACCACTTCAGCACAATTGACAATAATTTACAAACCCCGTTTCCATATGAGTTGGGAAATTGTGTTAGATGTAAATATAAACGGAATACAATGATTTGCAAATCCTTTTCAACCCATATTCAGTTGAATATGCTACAAAGACAACATATTTGATGTTCAAACTGATAAACATTTTTTTTTTGTTGCAAATAATCATTAACTTTAGAATTTGATGCCAGCAACACGTGACAAAGAAGTTGGGGAAGGTGGCAATAAATACTGATAAAGTTGAGGAATGCTCATCAAACACTTATTTGGAACATCCCACAGGTGAACAGGCAAATTGGGAACAGGTGGGTGCCATGATTGGGTATAAAAGTAGATTCCATGAAATGCTCAGTCATTCACAAACAAGGATGGGGCGAGGGTCACCACTTTGTCAACAAATGCGTGAGCAAATTGTTGAACAGTTTAAGAAAAACCTTTCTCAACCAGCTATTGCAAGGAATTTAGGGATTTCACCATCTACGGTCCGTAATATCATCAAAGGGTTCAGAGAATCTGGAGAAAGCACTGCACGTAAGCAGCTAAGCCTGTGACCTTCGATCCCTCCGGCTGTACCGCATCAAGAAGCGACATCAGTGTGTAAAGGATATCACCACGTGGGCTCAGGGACACTTCAGAAACCCACTGTCAGTAACTACTGTTGGTCGCTACATCTGTAAGTGCAAGTTAAAACTCTCCTATGCAAGGCGAAAACCGTTTATCAACAACACCCAGAAACACTGTCGGCTTCGCTGGGCCTGAGCTCATCTAAGATGGACTGATACAAAGTGGAAAAGTGTTCACATTTCAAATTGTTTTTGGAAACTGTGGACGTCGTGTCCTCCGGACCAAAGAGGAAAAGAGCCATCCGGGTTGTTATAGGCCAGCATCTGTGATGGTATGGGGGTGTATTAGTGCCCGAGACATGGGTAACTTACACATCTGTGAAGGCGCCATTAATGCTGAAAGGTACATACAGGTTTTGGAGCAACATATGTTGCCATCCAAGCAACGTTACCATGGACGCCCCTGCTTATTTCAGCAAGACAATGCCAAGCCGCGTGTTACATCAACGCGGCTTCATAGTAAAAGAGTGCGGGTACTAGACTGGCCTGCCTGTAGTCCAGACCTGTCTCCACATCAAAATGTGTGGCGCATTATGAAGCCTAAAATACCACAACGGAGACCCCCGGACTGTTGAACAACTTAAGCTGTACATCAAGCAAGAATGGGAAAGAATTCCACCTGAGAAGCTTAAAAAAATGTGTTTCCTTAGTTCCCAAACGTTTACTGAGTGTTGTTAAAAGGAAAGGCCATGTAACACCGTGGTGAACATGCCCTTTCCCAACTACTTTGTCACGTGTTGCAGCCATGAAATTCTAAGTTAATTATTATTTGCAAAAAAAAATAAAGTTTATGACTTTGAACATCAAATATCTTGTCTTTGTAGTGCATTCAATTGAATATGGGTTGAAAAGGATTTGCAAATCATTGTATTCCGTTTATATTTACATCTAACACAATTTCCCAACTCATATGGAAACGGGGTTTGTATATCAACGGCCCTTAAGCATAAAGTTATGAAGATAATATATACTGTACATAATTATTCTAACAACACTTGAACAGTAAATAATGAAGCTCTTTAAGTGAATTCTAGTTTTTTTCGATGGGGAAAGTTGTACAAATCCCAACTTAGACGTGCGTTGTAGTGACTGTGAGGAAGTACCAGGTCTGGATGTGCACTTGAGTTAGGGGGAATCAGCTATGCCTTTTAAAGTAGCGCACTAGTGGAAGGAAGTGTGTGCTAGAGAGGCATCAGACAGTGGCCCTCATCCCTTCCATCGGACTGACTATGAATAATTGACCCTATAGTCCGGGCCCTGGCTCATTACTGGACCAAGTGTCCGTCCGTCCGTCCACCTCTTCCCTGCTCCTTCATCTTTAATGGCCTACGCTGTGATCGGACGTCCTGTCTCTCAGTCCGTGCAGGAACCTTCCACTCGCTGACTTCTTTAAGAATTATCTTGTGGTCTGAAGGGTTTTATTTTTTTTGTATATATATATATTTTTTTAGGAAAGTTCACTGGCAGACAGTCACTCAAACTAGAGGGAGAAGAGGTGGTAGTTTGAGTCCTGGTGTTGTTAGTTGGACATGGACGTCATCCAGAGAGAAGTTGCACAAGATAGTCCTGTGGAATAGAACAGATACCTCCACCAGGGGTTTATAGGGCAACTGCACTTTTTTTTTTTTTTTGCTCATCATTCACAATCACACACACACACACACACACACACACACACACACACACACACACATTATATATATATATATACATATATATATAGGGTTCTGTGGTTTTGGCGACTTGTCCAGGGTGTACCCCGCCTTCCGCCCGAATGCAACTGAGACAGGCTCCAGCACCCCTCGCGACCCCGAACGGGACAAGCGGTAGGAAATGGATGGATGGATGGGTTCTGTGGTTTTATCAGTTATACAGTGCTCAATACCGGGGTATAGCGGAATATACGTTAGGTCAAGAAAAAAGCACAAGAGGCTATATCATCCCGACAAGCCTGTTTCGCAGTTTTCCCGGATTTTAGGGATTTTATTAGGGAAAACCTACGAAACTGGCTTGTAGGGATGATATAGCCTCTTGTGTTTTTTCCTGACCTAACATATAAATATATATATACAGGTAAAAGCCAGTAAATTAGAATATTTTGGAAAAACTTGATTTATTTCAGTAATTGCATTCAAAAGGTGTAACTTGTACATTATATTTATTCATTGCACACAGACTGATGCATTCAAATGTTTATTTCATTTAATTTTGATGATTTGAAGTGGCAACAAATGAAAATCCAAAATTCCGTGTGTCACAAAATTAGAATATTGTGTAAGGCTAATACAAAAAAAGGATTTTTAGAAATGTTGGCCAACTGAAAAGTATGAAAATGAAAAATATGAGCATGTACAATACTCAATACTTGGTTGGAGCTCCTTTTGCCTCAATTACTGCGTTAATGCGGCGTGGCATGGAGTCGATGAGTTTCTGGCACTGCTCAGGTGTTATGAGAGCCCAGGTTGCTCTGATAGTGGCCTTCAACTCTTCTGCGTTTTTGGGTCTGGCATTCTGCATCTTCCTTTTCACAATACCCCACAGATTTTCTATGGGGCTAAGGTCAGGGGAGTTGGCGGGCCAATTTAGAACAGAAATACCATGGTCCGTAAACCAGGCACGGGTAGATTTTGCGCTGTGTGCAGGCGCCAAGTCCTGTTGGAACTTGAAATCTCCATCTCCATAGAGCAGGTCAGCAGCAGGAAGCATGAAGTGCTCTAAAACTTGCTGGTAGATGGCTGCGTTGACCCTGGATCTCAGGAAACAGAGTGGACCGACACCAGCAGATGACATGGCACCCCAAACCATCACTGATGGTGGAAACTTTACACTAGACTTCAGGCAACGTGGATCCTGTGCCTCTCCTGTCTTCCTCCAGACTCTGGGACCTCGATTTCCAAAGGAAATGCAAAATTTGCTTTCGTCAGAAAACATGACTTTGGACCACTCAGCAGCAGTCCAGCTGGTGTCGGTCCACTCTGTTTCCTGAGATCCAGGGTCAACGCAGCCGTCTACCAGCAAGTTTTAGAGCACTTCATGCTTCCTGCTGCTGACCTGCTCTATGGAGATGGAGATTTCAAGTTCCAACAGGACTTGGCGCCTGCACACAGCGCAAAATCTACCCGTGCCTGGTTTACGGACCATGGTATTTCTGTTCTAAATTGGCCCGCCAACTCCCCTGACCTTAGCCCCATAGAAAATCTGTGGGGTATTGTGAAAAGGAAGATGCAGAATGCCAGACCCAAAAACGCAGAAGAGTTGAAGGCCACTATCAGAGCAACCTGGGCTCTCATAACACCTGAGCAGTGCCAGAAACTCATCGACTCCATGCCACGCCGCATTAACGCAGTAATTGAGGCAAAAGGAGCTCCAACCAAATATTGAGTATTGTACATGCTCATATTTTTCATTTTCATACTTTTCAGTTGGCCAACATTTCTAAAAATCCCTTTTTTGTATTAGCCTTACACAATATTCTAATTTTGTGACACACGGAATTTTGGATTTTCATTTGTTGCCACTTCAAATCATCAAAATTAAATGAAATAAACATTTGAATGCATCAGTCTGTGTGCAATGAATAAATATAATGTACAAGTTACACCTTTTGAATGCAATTACTGAAATAAATCAAGTTTTTCAAAATATTCTAATTTACTGGCTTTTACCTGTGTATATATATATATATAGGCCTGCCGATATTATCGGACATCTCTAATAATAATAGATTTTATTTGTAAAAAGCACTTTACATTGAGTAAACAACCACAAAGTGCTACAGTGTATTAAAAAAAAAAAAAAAAAATTTAAATAAAAAGATAATAAAAAAATAAATAAAAGTAAAAACTAGAGCAGCCAAATAGCTAAAACTAGTATGCATATATCTTAAAAAAGACTTTTTAAAAAAGAAGGGTTTTAAGCCTTTTTTAAAAGCATCCACAGTCTGTGGTGCCCTCAGGTGGTCAGGGAGAGCGTTCCACAGACTGGGAGGGGCGAAGCAGAAAGCCCGGTCTCCCATTGTTCGTAGCTTTGTCCTCGGATATAAAATTATGTAGCGGGCCAGATTTGGCCCCCGGGCCTTGAGTTTGACACAGTGGTGTAATGTCTTGGACTGAGGGGAGGGCGGAGGGGATCCCACTGTGCACACTCACGCTGTGACAACCGAGCGTAGCATCCATCAAAATCACATAATAGCGAGCGTGAAGAGTGAAAACACACGGAAAAGAAGACGCCGCTCTTTATTAGCTGTCATCCTTCCTGGGAATATATGTGCAAATAAATGGCGGGCGCCGCACGGGCCGCCAATGTCTCCCTAGCGACGGCGAGTGTGTTGCCAGGCGAGACAAAGTGGGTGTTTGAATGTGCGGGGCGAGGGGTCTGGCCGGATGAAAAATCATCGCCGGTTCCAAATGCAGATATCGCCTCGACCCCGCACTCCCACGCCGTGTCAGCCGCCATTTGTCACTGTCGGCGAGGCCGCCTCTCATTAAGCGGCGGCGCTCGAGCCGCAACTTAATTTCCTTAAGAGGAGCAGACACCTGATTCAATTGTCAGCCCATTACGCTCTTGTTTGGACCCTCCGACGGGTCTTGGCCGCGGGAGCAGAGATGCGCCGCGGCTATATTAAATGTTGCAGACATAATTCCCAGACACATGATTCATGTCTCGCTCGTGGCGTCCATCGCTCACCGCGCCGTCAGCGCCGCGGCCGGGGCCCGCCGCTTAAAGGGTGTTGTATCATCAGCGCTTATGGCACTCGTTTTCGCACCGGGTCATGAAGAGGCCTGAACATTTTCTGATAGTTTCTGGAAAGAGACCTCAAGGTTGAAGATTATTCCATTTGGGGCATTTTATCGGTTATGTGTGGGATATTATCAGCCATAATAACTATGTATCAGATCATGTTTCCATTGTTTTTTTGTGCCTAAAGCTGAACCCCGATTTATGAACATAATTGGTGATTGAACATGGTTCGTTAACCAAAAAGTTTGTATAATGAAGCACTAATGAACTTTTTTTTCCAACGTTTTAAACCCTGCGGCTTGTAAAATGGTGTGGCTAAAATATGGATTTTTTTTTTTTAGCTAGCAACCATATTGTTTTGTATTGAACAGTTTTTTTTAAATATTTAATAATAATAATAATAATAATAATATATTTCATTTGTAAAAAAGCACTTTACATTGAGCAAACAACCTCAAAGTGCTACAGAGTATTATAAAAATTTAAGAAAAAGATAATAAAAATAAATAAAAATCAATCAATCAATGTTTATTTATATAGCCCTAAATCACAAGTGTCTCAAAGGGCTGCACAAGCCACAACGACATCCACATAAGGGCAAGGAAAACTCACCCCAGTGGGACGTCGATGTGAATGACTATGAGAAACCTTGGAGAGGACCGCATATGTGGGTAACTCCCCCCTCTAGGGGAGACCGAAAGCAATGGATGTCGAGTGGGTCTGACATAATATTGTGAAAGTCCAGTCCATAGTAGATCTAACATAATAGTGAGAGTCCAGTCCATAGTGGATTTAACATACAAACCCCGTTTCCATATGAGTTGGGAAATTGTGTTAGATGTAAATATAAACGTAATACAATGATTTGCAAATCCCTTTCAACCCATATTCAGTTGAATACACTACAAAGAAAAGATATTTGATGTTCAAACTCATAAACTTAATTTATTTATAATTAATTTAGAATTTTATGGCTGCAACACGTGCCAAAGTAGTTGGGAAAGGGCATGTTCACCACTGTGTTACATGGCCTTTCCTTTTAACAACACTCAGTAAACGTTTGGGAACTGAGGAGACACATTTTTTAAGCTTCTCAGGTGGAATTCTTTCCCATTCTTGCTTGATGTACAGCTTAAGTTGTTCAACAGTCCGGGGGTCTCCGTTGTGGTATTTTAGGCTTCATAAAGCGCCACACATTTTCAATGAGAGACAGGTCTGGACTACAGGCAGGGCAGTCTAGTACCCGCACTCTTTTACTATGAAGCCACGTTGATGTAACACGTGGCTTGGCACTGTCTTGCTGAAATAAGCAGGGGCGTCCATGGTAACGTTGCTTGGATGGCAACATATGTTGCTCCAAAACCTGTATGTACCTTTCAGCATTAATGGCGCCTTCACAGATGTGTAAGTTACCCATGT
>NC_084574.2:10455000-10470000 GCF_033978685.3 Nerophis lumbriciformis | reverse complement strand
ACGGGAATTGTGGGAAAAACAGAATATTTTGGAATGTGCTGAATGAGTTGAACATTTTTATATTGGAAATGTTTGAGTCAGTCTAAGCTTTCACACAACGCTCAACAATCCAATCAATACATGAACATAAAGATGTATAAACATGGCCAATAGGAGTGATGTCACCACAATGGATAAATACTCCACGTGAAGCTTTTGTGTGCTTTTGGGCTGAGCAGCTGCTACCAAACATCCAAAGGCCTAAAACGATAAAAGTTATGACAGAAAAAATTACAGCAGCAGTCAATCTTGAATGAGAGCGCCTTTCTCCCTCCCGTCTCCAATGGCAACCGCCTCTTGGCTGACAGGTGAGACTGAAAGGTAAAACTATGGAGACCGGACGTCAAATAAACGGCGATAAAAGAACATCTTAAAGCCGTGTGTGAACCTCAAAGACGAGACAAGTCGTGTTTGGAAATAAGCCACGCTGCGGTGACAACATAACAACAAGCTTTTTCAAGGCCCAGAGTGTTTAAAAAGACACAAAATGTTCGTACGTTTGCTGCACGGATCTTACTGACTACTTACTGCCGCCATGACACCCGCGCTTTGTTTACGCCCAAAGCAGCGCCAGATTTGGCCGAGATTTGTGAGGTAATTTGACAGGATTTTAGACGCAACCGTTTGTTAAATAACGCAAAACAAAAGTCGACATCACAGTTGTCAAACCCAAGACCAGACGTGGCCCGCCACTTCATTTTATTTGGCCCTCGAAATCCTGGAAATAATCTGTATCAATAAAGTACTGTAACTTTTCTTACTAAAAATATTCTTTCTTTCTATTTTAGGAGGAAAAAAAATATATGTACTCCATGTAATTGCACATTTTGTAGACTTAAATATTTTTTAATTATCCATCCATCCATCTTCTTCCACTTATCCGAGGTCGGGTCGCGGGGGCAGCAGCCTAAGCAGGGAAGCCCAGCCACATTTTTTAATTATGCAAAAATATATTATCAAACATTCAAACCATTTTTTAAATAGAAATAAATACTATTAATAATGGTTTTAAAGCAAGTTGTCCATCGAATCGTGCAATGTAAAAGTAGCAATAGATTTCATGGTAAAATTCTGAAATGTACTCTGGTTTTTACAGCATTTTTCTCTAAATTTTTAATTTTTAATTTTTTTTATTGTGGTGCTGTTTTGGCATTTATGGCAATACACCGAAAAATCTACACTTGTTAATTTGCGGTAAAAAACAACAACAACAAAAATAAAATTGGTAAATACTGTATATACAGTCGTGGTCAAAAGTTTACATACACTTGTTTGTGATAGAGTGATTGGAGCACATACTTGTTGGTCACAAAAAACATTCATGAAGTTTATTATGGGTCCCATTTACTCTCTGTAAAGCAGCAGTTCCATTGGCAGCAAAACAGGCCCAGAGCATAATACTACCACCACCATGCTTGACGGTGGGCATGGTGTTTCTGGGATTAAAGGCCTCACCTTTTCTCCTCCAAACATATTGCTGGGCATTGTGGCCAAACAGCTCAATTTTTGTGTCATCTGACCACAGAACTTTCCTCCAGAAGGTCTTATCTTTGTCCATGTGATGTCAGATGAAACAAAAATTGAGCAGTTTGGCCACAATACCCAGCAATATGTTTGGTGGAGAAAAGGTGAGGCACTGGACAAAAGTTTTGGGACACTTAGGACTACAACTGGACAAAAGTATTGGGACACTTAGGACAGAACTTGACAAAAGTATTGGGCCACTTGGGACTAAAACTTGACAAAAGTTTTGGGACACTTAGGACTACCACTGGACAAAAGTATTGGGACGCTTAGGACGAAAACTGGATAAAAATATTGGGACACTTACACTGGACAAAAGTATTGGGACACTTAGGACTACAACTTGACAAAAGTATTGGGACACTTAGGACTACCTCTGAACAAAAGTATTGGGACACTTCGGACTAAAAGTAGACAAAAGTATTGGGACACTTAGGACTACCACTGGACAAAAGTTTTGGGACACTTAGGACTACCACTGGACAAAAGTTTTGGGACACTTAGGACTACCACTGGACAAAAGTTTTGGGACACTTACACTGGACAAAGGTATTGGGACACCTACACTGGACAAAAGTATTGGGACACTTAGGACTACAACTTGACAAAAGTATTGGGACACTTAGGACTAAAACTGGACAAAAGTATTGGGACACTTAGGACTAGCACCTGCCAAATACGCGGGCCCGACCAACGCTGCTTACAGCTTTAATTTTTTATTTATATCTATATCTATATATATATATATATATATATATATATATATATATATATATATATATATATGTGATGACTTGGTCCGGGGTGTGTGCTTTTCCAGGATGCAACGGAAAGTTGGCTCGTGCGAGACGGGAATGAAGGTACATGATTTATTATTATCAAAAAAAGGAATAAATGAAAGCGCGCACAGTGGCGGAGAATAAACTATAAAACCAAAAGACTATAGCAAAAAAGTACAAACAAAAAACACGCACAATGGCGGAGAACGAACTATGAAACCAAATGGACTATAAATATGGAACAAAAACTTACTTGGCTTGGACAAAAGTAGTTGCTTGAGGAATTGACATGAAAAGAAGTATCAGGCATGAACAGAGCATAAATGTGTTGAGGTCGTCAGGACGAACAACAGAAAATGAATGAACTTAAATACTATGGACATGATTAGTGAAAGCAGGTGCGTGACTCAAAACGTGAAACAGGTGCGTGACGTGACAGGTGAAAACTAATGGTTGCTATGGTGACCAGACAAGGGAGTGAAAAGACAGAAACTAAACAAAACATGACTTAAAACAAAACATGATAATACAGACATGACAATATATATATATATATATATATATATATATATATATATATATATATATATATATATATATATACTTCTTTTTAGGCCAATGCGTCCCCCTAGTCAAAAAGTTTGGACACCCCTGCAATGCACTATAGTAGGACATGTCACACTTATTAAAGTGGTTCCAGTAGCGGGAATCAAACCACCGAACTTTTTACAACTCTCTGCTTTACGAGCTCCTTTTGTCTCCATTGTTTGCTTTATAATTCAACGTTACAGCTTCATATTTCATTAAACAAACGATCCCAACATTGTGGGTTTTGCGTGTGTGTGTGTGTGTGGATGTGCATGCAAGACTTTGTGCGCTGGTTCGATCCCCTCATGTGGTGATCAAAAAAGGGACTCTGGGGGTGGGCCCTATGAAAGCTGGCAGCGTGTCTCGACACATGTAATCTTTGTCCATGAATTTAGGCAATCTTTTTAAAAAATGTTATATTAATGAATATTTCAGTAGTTATTGCAGTGGGCTTCTCATGTGCCTTCTCGCCACTCCCAGCGCTCATAAGCGAATCACTCGTCTAATGATTTAATTAATAGCATTGTGTCTGCACATGAAAGGCCTCTATTTAATCAGCAAAATGGAGGGAAGTAGGGGGGGCGACGGGGGGGCTCGACTCTCATCAAAACACTCGTCAGACATTTTTAAAGCGTAATTGAGAGTTCATAAATAAATGTGCTTCAAGTAATCCCCGCATTACCCTCAACTTTGTGTGGGTTCTTGTCTTTGTGTCGCAACCTCTTGACTTTATTGAAGGGACATGAACAATGATAAAGTGTGTGTGTGTGTGTGTGTGTGTGTGTGTGTGTGTGTGTGTGTGTGTGTGTGTGTGTGTGTGTGTGTGTGTGTGTGTGTGTGTGATGTCTTGTCTTTCTGTCTTTGTGAGACACAACTTTGACAAACTAAAAAATTACAGAGACATTTTGTCCTTGTGAGGACTCGTTTGTGTTTTAACTTGAACATTTCGGATGGTCCACACATGAAAAATTATATAGGATTAACTTACATTTAAACTGTGTGTGTGTGTGTGTGTGTGTGTGTGTGTGTGTGTGTGTGTGTGTGTGTGTGTGTGTGTGTGTGTGTGTGTGGGTGTGTGTTGCGTTTGGACCAGTTGTTCCTCCCAGGGAATTCAAGTTTCTGGTCCCTCCCAAGCTCTTTACGACACTTAAAGCTGAGTAGAAGAACCACCAGAGACAGAATAGGTATTTTGTAATATATTTGCAAAGCTTTGTAAATATAATGAGACCAGTCCAGCATAGAACATTCAATCGCGCAGCTAGGATGGTCTGCCCTAAAATATGGAAACCTTCTATTCTATAAAGTCTCTCTCCCTCCCACCCTCGCTGTCTTGTCTTTCCAGCCCAAACACATGCCCATTGTCCTCCGCAGCTGGACACAAGAAGAGATAAGGAGAAGGATTATCTCTCCTCCTTACATTCCATAGTCAAGGTTAGCACACAGTATTTGCAGACAACCAAAAGACCACAATTGGAAGAAAAACACTAGCTGTTTTGTAATATGATTATGAAAATAAAGAAGTAACACTTAAATACGGATATATGAAAATATCTGCCTCCGACAGTGTGATGTCTTGTCTTTCTATCTTTGTGAGACACAACTTTGACAAACTAAAAAATGACAGAGACATTTTGTCCTTGTGAGGACTCATTTGTGTTGTTTTAACTTGAACATTTCGGATGGTCCACACATGAAAAATTATATCGGATTAACTCCTATATTGTGTGTGATGTCTTGTCTTTCTGTCTTTGTGAGACACAACTTTGACAAATTAAAAACTGACATACATTTTGTCCTTGTAAGGACTCGTTTGTGTTGTTTTAACTTGAACATTTCGGATGGTCCACACGTGAAAAATGATATAGGATTATCTTACATTTAAACTGTGTGTGTGTGTGTGTGTGTGTGTGTGTGTGTGTGTGTGTGTGTGTGTGTGTGTGTGTGTGTGTGTGTGTGTGTGTGTGTGTGTGTGTGTGTGTGTGTGTGTGTGTGTGTGTGTGTGTGTGTGTGTGTGTTGCGTTTGGACCAGTTGTTCCTCCCAGGGAATTCAAGTTTCTGGTCGCTCCCAAGCTCTTTACGACACTTAAAGCTGAGTAGAAGAACCACCAGAAACAGAATAGGTATTTTGTAATATATTTGCAAAGCTTTGTAAATATAATGAGACCAGTCCAGCATAGAACATTCAATCGCGCAGCTAGGATGGTCTGCCCTAAAATATGGAAACCTTCTATTCTATAAAGTCTCTCTCCCTCCCACCCTCGCTGTCATGTCTTTCCAGCCCAAACACATGCCCATTGTCCTCCGCAGCTGGACACAAGAAGAGATAAGGAGAAGGATTATCTCTCCTCCTTACATTCCATAGTCAAGGTTAGCACACAGTATTTACAGACAACCAAAAGACCACAATTGGAAGAAAAACACTAGCTGTTTTGTAATATGATTATGAAAATAAAGAAGTAACACTTAAATACGGATATATGAAAATATCTGCCTCCGACAGTGTGATGTCTTGTCTTTCTATCTTTGTGAGACACAACTTTGACAAACTAAAAAATGACAGAGACATTTTGTCCTTGTGAGGACTCGTTTGTGTTGTTTTAACTTGAACATTTTGGCTGGTCCACACATGAAAAATGATATCGGATTAACTCCTATATTGTGTGTGATGTCTTGTCTTTCTAGCTTTGTGAGACACAACTTTGACAAATTAACTCCTGACAGAGACATTTTGTCCTTGTGAGGACTCGTTTGTGTTGTTTTAACTTGAACATTTCGGATGGTCCACACGTGAAAAATTATATAGGATTAACTTACATTTAAACTGTGTGTGTGTGTGTGTGTGTGTGTGTGTGTGTGTGTGTGTGTGTGTGTGTGTGTGTGTGTGTGTGTGTGTGTGTGTGGACAGCACTGGGAGTGAGAGATCCAAATATAATCATTTAGCGCTCACAGTGTGATTTATCAAGACTAAAACAGTTTTCGGTCTCTGTTTTTGTGTCTATATCAAGTACGTTTGGAAGGTACGTGCAACCTGGCACAGTTACGCACAAACGGCTGTGAGAAAGGAGGAGATCACTGCGCAGAGAGACAATGTCTGCCAACCTGTTTGGACTGTTATAAATTAAAAAATATTCAACATTTTGTCATAGCTGTTTGATAATTTAAGGGGCTGATTGGAGTCCACATACACCAAATTAATTTATTTATTTATTTTGGTGACATTATGTTTTCATTGTGTTTGTTTTTCATATAGGAGATGTATTGATATTGTGAAAATAATTTCTTGCACACTGCATTTTGTTGCGTCTGGATCATTCAAGTGCACTCTTGCAGTAGTTGCGGGTGTTTTTTGTCACAACAAAGCACACTTTCAGCTTGGTAAAAATGGCTTCTGTTGTCTAGATCGCGTTTTTTTAGTTGTGTGCTGCATGTTCTACAACATAGCAAAACACCACAGGTTGGCACATGACGCCATAAATGTGGAGGGAAATGAGTGTGTCCTTGGTGACAGTCGGTGTAGTACACACAAAAATCTCATTTAAATAGGGTAGTCTGCAGCACTTTTGCACTTGTTATCAATTGTACACGCAGTCTTAGTAGATCACCATAAACATGCCCAAAATGTTATGTTATGTTTGCACACACTATTTAGCACTTGCTATTTGGTATTTTTGTAGATCAGCCACTACTGCAGTGCTTCTCAATTATTTTCTGTTACGCCTCCCCACTCTCCGCCGCGACTATAAATAGTATCATTTATCTACTAAATTGTGATAAGTACGCCTCTGCGTAACATTGTACCCTTAATAACATTCAAACTTTCAAATTAAAGTTTATTTATATGGCACTTTTCATACACGGGCAAATGGCAATCACAAAGTGCTTAACACAAAAAAAAGAAAGAGGAGAAGAAAACACATACATACAAAAGCACACACACACGCCGCACTATTAACAATAACAAAACAAAACATGGCATGGCACTCAGCCAATTAAAAAATAGTACCAAATATATGATAAAATATAGGTCGAAATAAAATGTAAAAAAAACACATTAATAAGTTAATAAAAACATAACATTGAGAGAATAATAGTAGTAATAATAGCAATAAATAAAATACAACATAACACAGTAAAAATAAAAATTGAATTAAATTAAATTAAAATTAAGGAAACCAAAAAAACGACAAAAGAATTATAGAAAAACTTACAACAAAGAATAACTTAATTAACAATGTTTTTAGTGTGTAACGGGAAAAAAATATAAACTGCAGCAATTTGTCTGGGAAAAAAAAATTCCTAAAAATATTTTGACCAACTTGGGACATTTAGACACAAAAAATAAAATTAAATAAACTCAATAAATAATAATACATTTAAATTGACCATCCATCCACCAATTTTCCACGGCCAGCAACATTCACTCAGTAGCACAATATATAAAACATGTTAGCCTCCTGAACTAAACAAAAATGAATAAAACAATTTGTGCTGATTTTTTATACAGTATATTTTTTTTAATCAAAATGAGGAAGTCAGGATTAATGGCTACATTGATTGACAGCAATCAAACTCCTGACTGGACACAAGTACATTTTGTGTCTTTTACAACATGAAGCTTTTTTCTCTTGACTATTAATATTTCCATGTGTACATTTTTACAGCTTTTTGAAGCATGACACACATTTAAGAAACCCTGAGTTGCCTGTGCTATTATGTTGTGGTACAAATACAATATATTCATCCCCTTTTATGATTGTGTTTTGTTTTGATTATGTGTAAGCGTCTTTGAGTGTTTTTTAAAGCGCTAAACAAATGAATAAAATATATTATTATTAGTCCAATTGACTTGAAAATTCTCACACAGTTCTACAAAAACGCATCTTGCAGGGGTGTCCAAACTTTTTTTTTTGACTGGGCCTAAAAAATGTGGCCAAAAGCCGACTGCATGCAAAAATGACCTATATACATACCGTATATATATATATTGGTTATTTGGAGTATGTGAAAATTTGACTCCTACCTTGTTTACTTCCGCAATGACCTTTATAAAGCAGTTTAATCAATCAGAATTATCAAGCAGCTAAAATGTGCCAAACATGGATAAGTGTGGAGAGAGTGTTTTGTATAAATCCCAGCATCCCTTGTAATGGATTTGAATGCGCATAGTTATCTTTTTAAACATTTTTTTATGTTGATTGGACATTTTTTTTTTACAATATCTACAAAGTTCAACGAGCAGGATGTTATGTGTGACCGTGTCTGTTGATTTTTTTTTGGCGGTTGAATTTTTTTTTTGCACCATGACTTGGGGAGGTTGTTGGAATGGGTCGTATAAGTGAACGCTGTGCATGTATTCACTTTGGTGTACAATTATTGGCCACTGACTGAAATGTACTATATTAGTCACCAAATGGCGACAAAATGGCAACAATCAAACCGCTGACTATTTGTATAATGTATGAAAACAGCACCCGGGCAAACTGCTTACTTTTGGATTTAAATGCGCGTAGTTTAGACTTTTTTTTTAATGCTGATTGGACATTTTTTTTACAATATCTACAAAGTTCAATGAGCAGGATGTTATGTGTGACAGTGTTTGTTGATTTTTTGCGCCGGTTGAATTTTTTTTTTCTGCACCATGACTAGAGGAGGTTGTTTGGAAGGGGTCATATAAGTGAACGCTGTGCATGTATTCACATTTTTTTACAATTATTGGCCACTGACTGAAATGTACTATATTAGTCACCAAATGGCGACAAAATGGCAACAATCAGACAGCTGACTATTTGTATAATATACGAAAACAGCACCCGGCCAAACTGCTTATTTTTGTATTTAAATGCGCGTAGTGTAGATTTTTTTTTTTTTATACTGATTGGACTTTTTTTTTTTTACAATATCTACAAAATTCAATGAGCAGGATGTTATGTGTGACCGTGTTTGTTGATTTTTTGTGCCGGTTGATTTCTTTTTTTTTTCCTGCACCATGACTAGAGGAGGTTGTTTGGAAGGGGTCATATAAGTGAACGCTGTGCATGTATTCACATGTTTTTACAATTATTGGCCACTGACTGAAATGTACTATATTAGTCACCAAATGGCGACAAAATGGCAACAATCAGACAGCTGACTATTTGTATAATATACGAAAACAGCACCCGCCCAAACTGCTTATTTTTGTATTTAAATGTGCGTAGTTTAGATTTTTTTTTTTATATACTGATTGGACTTTTTTTTTTTTACAATATCTACAAAGTTCAATGAGCAGGATGTTATGTGTGACCGTGTTTGTTGATTTTTTTGTGCCGGTTGATTTTTTTTTTTCTGCACCATTACTAGGGGAGGTTGTTTGGAATGGGTCATATAAGTGAACGCTGTGGTTGCATTCACAGTGATGTACAATTAATGGCCACTGACTGAAGTTTATTTTATTAGTCTCCAAATGACGACAAAATGGCAACAATCAGACAGCTGACTATTTGTATACTATATGAAAACAGCACCCGGCCAAACTGCTTATTTTTGGATTTAAACGAGCGTAGTTTAGATTTTTATTTGTTTTATTTTAGGCTGATTGGACGTCTTTTTTTTTTTTTTTTACAATATCTACAAAGTCCAATGAGCAGGATGTAATGTGGGACGGTGTTTGTTGATTTTTTGTGCCGGTTGAATTTTTTTTCTGCACTATGACTAGGGGAGGTTGTTTGGAATGGGTCAAATAAGTTAACGCTGTGCATCTATACACATTTATTTACAATTAATGGCCACTGACTGAAGTTTCTTTTATTAGTCCCCAAATGACGACAAAATGGCAACTTTTAGACTGCTGACTATTTGTATACTATATGAAAACAGCACCCGGCCAAACTGCTTACTTTTGGATTTAAATGCGCGTAGTTTAGACTTTCTTTTTTTTTAATGCTGATTGGACATTTTTTTTACAATTTCTACAAAGTTCAATGAGCAGGATGTTCTGTGTGACAGTGTTTGTTGATTTTTTGCGCCGGTTGAATTTTTTTTTTCTGCACCATGACTAGGGGAGGTTGTTTGGAATGGGTCATATAAGTAAACGCTGTGCATGTATTCACATTTTTTTACAATTATTGGCCACTGACCTAAATGTACTATATTAGTCAACAAATGGCGACAAAATGGCAACAATCAGACCGCTGACTATTTGTATACTAGATGAAAACAGCACCCGGTCAAACTGCTTATTTTTGGATTTAAATGCGCTTGGTTTAGATTTTTTTTTTTTAATGCTGATTGGACATTTTTTTTTACAATATCTACAAAGTTTAATGAGCAGGATGTTATGTGTGACCGTGTTTGTTGATTTTTTGCGACGGTTTAATTTTTTTTTTCTGGACCATGACTAGGGGAGGTTGTTTGGAATGGGTCATATAAGTGAACGCTGTGCATTTATTCACATTTGTTTAAAATTATTGGCCACTGACTGAAATGTACTATATTAGTCACCAAATGGCGACAACATGGCCAGATTGAAGACGCCGGCGGGCCGCATTTGGCCTGGACACCCCTGACCTAGTGTAACTTTAGGGTGTATTGCCGAATCACTGTAGAATTTGGCAGGATCGGGCAACTAATTGTCCATAAGTCATTGATCAAACTTTGAGGATGTGTGTAGCAAGTCTCCCAATGCATTTTGACCGCAAACCATAGGGGGCGCCACAAATATACTATACTTATATGTGCTCTGTGACATCTCAAGTCTCTAATTAGGGACACATTAAGCAGTAAAGAAAAGGCAAGTGTGTGTTTAGCGAAGTAGGGGGGGGCAGCCCGCGGTCCGTTGGTCATCATTTATTGATGAGGGGTCTTTGGAAAATGTGCGGGAAGGGAAAAAAAAATGGAAAAAAAAGGCGGCTAATGAAATGATCAACGTTGCTGAATTAATGATGAATGGGAATAAGAAAAGGCAGGGCTCTCTCTGTGGAGTCCGAGTGGAGCGTCGCCTCATTAGCCATGCAGTCTCATCACCTCGTCTTCTGGAGCCGCACTCACGGCCGGGGCGCTCCTGAAAACCACCAGGATCTTCTCTCTTGCTTTTTTGCGTCACCTGTCACGTCTTCCCCGAAGACGAGGAACTCTTTGGCGACCAGACTCGTTTATGATCGTGACTTTCACTTTGGTGGCAGATAAAGAAGGGGGGTAAATATAGTGGAAACCTTCATGGGTTGATTCCGTACATGCAAATGATAGAGAGCCACATTTGGATACCAACCTCCTCTTCCTCGTTTCTTCTTCTTCTCCTCCTCCCCTGGTGGAGGCGTGGTGGTCACGAGGCCTCATTAGGTAAGCAGAGGCCACGGCTGCAGGTTCTCATCCAGGCGCTGATTATTCTACTAGGAAGTATCTGGAGGATCCACCTGAGCTTCCACGCCTGACAAAAGCTGACCGCTGCTCTCTGGAATAACATATTTTTCCTTTTTTTTTTTTTTTTTCAAAGCATTAATAGCTTTCTTCTTCTTCTTTGCTCCTCAGCAGCTCTTGGTCTGCTGAGACCTTCGTGTTTCTAACGCGCTGTACTTGTGACCTCCACCAAGGAGGTCTTGTTTTCTTCAGTATAATAGGACGTTCATTTGAAATAGACTACACTGATCAGGGTCTTCTCTTTTGGGGGGAAACTGGGGTTTTTTCAGACATAATTCATAATTATTTTTTTTGTAAATTGCAATAATAAAAAAATATACCGTATTTTTCGGAGTATAAGTCGCTCCGGAGTATAAATCGCACCGGCCGAAAATGCATAATAAAGAAGAAAGAAAACATATATAAGTCGCACTGGAGTATAAGTCGCATTTTTGGGGGGAAATGTATTTGTTACCAAGTACAAGAGTGTATCTAGTCGATACTACAATGATTACATCAATATTTTTTAGCATCACAAATACTTCTTTCGTAAATACGTCCCTGGACACATGAGGACTTTGAAAATGACCAATGTATGATCCTGGAACTACTTGGTATCGGATCGATACCCATACTTGCCAACCCTCCCGAATTTTCCGGGAGACTCCCGAAATTCAGCGCCTCTCCCGAAAACCTCCCTGGACAAATATTCTCCCGAAAATCTCCCGATTTTCAGCCGGGGCTGGAGGCCACGCCCCCTCCAGCTCCATGCGGACCTGAGTGAGGACAGCCTTTTTTCACGACGGGAGGACAACAGGGTGACAAGAAATAAATCATCCAGACTAGAGATAAATTGTATTATTATGTTTATCTTACCTAAAAATAAATATATTTATTAATAAAAAATAAAAAAACTTTTTACTATATTTTGCTAAAAACATCAAAATTAATTGTATTTTTATTTGTATTTTTTCTGACTCCTTATTACATCCAGCTATAGAATTAAACATTAAAATAAACATATTTGAAATAATTAATTTAATTTTAAATTATCATAATAATTCATTTAAAATGACCATATTTAATTATTAAAATAATTGCTTGTTTATCAACAACTTTAGCATTTTATTCATTACATTTTGAAGCTCTCAGAAGCCAAGTTATGTTATATTCCTTAATATTTATTTATGCAAGTTTGAAGTATCAATTATCTAAACAGTTTTGTTTGCATATTTTCAGGATATATATGTGTATATATATATATATATATATATATATATATATATATATATATATGAAATACTTGACTTGGTGAATTCTAGTTGTCAATATACTCCTCCCCTCTTAACCACGCCCCCAACCACGCCCTGCCCCACCCCTGACCACGCCCACACCCCCCACCTCCCGAAATCGGAGGTCTCAAGGTTGGCAAGTATGTCGATACCTAAATGTGTGGTATCATTCAAAACTGATGTAAAGTATCAAAGAAGAGAAGAATAAGTGATTATTACATTTTAACAGAAGTGCAGATAGAACATGTTAAAACAGAAAATAAGCAGATATTAACAGTAAATGAACAAGTGGATTCATATTTCATTTTTACAGTTTGTCCCTCATAATGTGTACAAAATAATAGGTAGATAAATGACACAATATGTTACTGCATACGTCAGCAGACTAATTAGGAGTCTTTGTTTGCTTACTTACTACTAAAAGACAAGTTGTCTAGTATGTTCACTATTTTATTTAAGGACTAAATTACAATAATAAACATATGTTTCATGTACCCTAAGATATTTTGTTCAAATAAAGACAATAAATCAATTTTTTGTGGTCCCCCTTATTTAGAAAAGTACCGAAATACAAATTGGTATGGGGACAACACTAATATATATATATATATATATATATATATATATATATATATATATATATATATATATATATATATATATATATATATATATATATATATGTATGTATGTACCGTATTTTTCGGACTATAAGTCGCTCCGGAGTATAAGTCGCACTGGCCGAAAATGCATAATAAAGAAGGAAAAAAACATATATAAGACGCACTGGAGTATAAGTCGCATTTTTTGGGGAAATTTATTTGATAAAAGCCAACACCAAGAATAGACATTTGAAAAGGCAATTTAAAATAAATAAAGAATAGTGAACAACAGGCTGAATAAGTGTACGTTATATGAGGCATAAATAACCAACTGGTATGTTAACGTAACATATTATGGTAAGAGTCATTCAAATAACTATAACATATAGAACATGCTATACGTTTACCAAACAATCTGTCACTCCTAATCGCTAAATCCCATGAAATCTTATACGTCTAGTCTCTTACGTGATTGAGCTAAATAATATTATTTGATATTTTACGGTAATGTGTTAATAATTTCACACATAAGTCGTTCCTGAGTATAAGTCGCACCAAACTATGAAAAAAACTGCGACTTATAGTCCGAAAAATACGGTAAACATATTTATTAGCTTCTTGTTTAATGACTTCTATAATCCTTCGTTTATTAATTGGTTTTGGACATGACCGCGAAAAATGAATTTCAACAAAGTACGAATCATTCATTATAAATCAATAATTTTTATAGTTAGAGCATACAAAAACATCTTCACTACCTTCTAAATAAAATTTTCAACATTATGAGAGCCCTCTAGACATTAATTAACACATTTTAGTCACCTTTAAACTCTTTTAATCTAATAGTAATGCTGTCTAAAGCTGAGCCAATCAGTGGCCACGATACTGAACGGCGTGCTCAGATTGGTTTGGCCTCACCTAAAGGCCAATACTACTGTGGTATTGGTACTTTTTTTCATTTAGCTTTTTTATACACTTGACATTGCTTAATTTAGGGCACAAGTGTTGTAGAATATGCTTAAAAAAATAACCAAAACTAAATTTTGCAATATTTTAAGCTTGAAATTAGCATAGCGCCTCCTCCATTTGGCTTCACCTAGTGGCCAATACTACTGTGGTATTAGTACTTATAGTGCATTTAGCTTTTTTTTATACACTTGACATTGCTTAATATAGGGCACAAGTGTTGTAGAATATGCTTAAAAAAATAACAAAACAACATTTTCGCAATATTTGAAGCTTCAAATTAGCATTGCGCCTCCTCCGTATAGCAACCTTTTCTTTCCTCCCTGCGTTAGCTCTATGTTGCCAGGTCACTGGCAAGTGTCTGTGTGAATGAGAGGAAGAAAAGCTCCGACTAGTTTGGCGCCACCTGTTGGTTTGCGGGAATATATCTCTCCAACCCGAATATTAGACGACTAAAAATACCGAGGTCTGAAAGATAAGTGAAACGATCAGGTTTCACTTACAAACTCGATGATTGCCGTCCACGCAGACCTGCTCAAATGCAATTAAATGTTCAATTTAAGTTGGAAAAAGACATGTTGTCTTATATTTTAGTTCTGGAGATACATTAAGTATTTTTAAAGTCATGGTTAATTTTATAAATAGACAAAAAAGTATCCGTAAATATTTGTGTCTTCCTGTGTTGATGTCGCAATATTTTTATCTTTATTGTTTCACAAAATTGTGCTTTTCTAGAAGTGACTCCACGTTAAGCTTTACAGTAGCAGCACCTGTTGTATGTGTGTGTATATATATATATTTTTATTTTTTTATTTTTTTTATTATTTTTATTATATA
>NC_084574.2:10397500-10450000 GCF_033978685.3 Nerophis lumbriciformis | reverse complement strand
CTTCCATGAAATGCTCAGTCATTCACAGACAAAGATGGGGCGAGGGTCACCACTTTGTCAACAAATGTGTGAGCAAATTGTCCAACAGTTTAAGAACATTTTTCAACGTGCTATCGCAAGGAATTTAGGGATTTCATCAAAAGGTTCAGAGAATCAGGAGAAATCACTGCACGTAAGCCATGATATTATGGACCTTTGATCCCTCAGGCGGTACTGCATCAAAAAGCGACATCAGTGTGTAATGGATATCACCACATGGGTTTAGGAACACTTCAGAAAACCACTGTCAGTAACTACAGTTTGTCGCTACATCTGTAAGTGCAAGTTAAAACTCTACTATGCAAAGCGGAAGCCATTTATCAACAACACCCAGACACGCTGCCGGCTTTGCTGGGCCTGAGCTCATCTAAGATGGACTGATGCAAAGTGGAAAAGTGTTCTCTGGTCTGACGAGTCTACATTTTAAATTGTTTTTGGAAACTCTGGACTTCGTGTCCTCCGGAACAAAGAGGGAAAAAAAGGCGACAGGTAGGGGTGCAACGGTACGTGTATTTGTATTGAACCGTTTCGGTACGGGGGTTCCGGTTTGGTTCGGGGGTGTACCGAACGAGTTTCCACACGGACATATTAAGTAGCGTAACGCACGTTGTGTAAACAATGCACACCGAGGTACAACACACGGCATGCTAGCAGCTAACGGGCTACGATAGACTGACCATACGTCCTCTTTTCACCGGACATGTCCTCTTTTGCAGAGCTGTCAGGGCGGAGTTTCTTAAATGCTTCAAATGTCCGGCATTTTGAGTTCGGGTTGCGTGTATTTTCAATGTACGTTCAGGGTTGAGAAGGGGTTAAAAATAAAACAAATTGTGCGTGCAGCAGCATTGGTGAGGGAGGGGCAGAGACAGAGAGAGAGAGAGAGTTATGATAAACGCGCATGCGTCGCCAGGCTCTGCTTTTTATCCATAGATTTATCACATTTAATTTTTTATTATCTATAGCAGGGGTGTCAAAGTGTGCCCCGGTGGCCATTTGCGGCCCACAGCTAATGTTTTAAAGGCACACGGCACATTCTAAAAATACTATTAAAATAAACAAAAACATAACAAAAGTGAAATAAAAAAGCTTAAAGGTTAAATGTAATTTATAAAAAGTTGCAATGTTGACTAATAAAACAAAGCTGTTTTTTTTTCTTTCAAACTGTCATTGCTCAAAACATAATATTGAATCAAAATCAATGTTATTATGAATTATTGACCTATCCAAGGTTCCCATTACTTCACATCAAATATTCCACTAAGAAAAATATTTTTGGTGGAATATTTTGCATATTTGGTAAGTAAATAACCCCAAAATTTATATTTTGTTGTTTTCTAGGACAGCGTGGCGAAGTTGGTAGAGTGGCCGTGCTAGCAATCGGCGTGTTGCTGGTTACTGGGGTTCAATCCCCACCTTCTACCATCCTAGTCACGTCCGTTGTGTCCTTGGGCAAGACACTTCACTCTTGCTCCTGATGGCTGCTGGTTAGCGCCTTGCATGGCAGCTCCTGCCATCAGTGTGTGAATGTGTGTGTGAATGGGTGAATGTGGTTATACTGTCAAAGCGCTTTGAGTACCTTGAAGGTAGAAAAGTGCTATACAAGTATAACCCATTTATCATTTATCATTTACTGTACCAAAAATGAACCGAACCGTGACCTCTAAACCGAGGTACGTACCGAACCGACATTTTTGTGTACCGTTACACCCCTAGCGACAGGTGATTAGATAATAAGGCCCACCTGGGCCATCTACTCACCTGTCGCTGTCTTCGAGGCCGGTCCTTGCACACCCCGTTCCACGGCAGGCCCGCAGGCCACGGCCCCCCTCCACAAAAAGGATTTGTAAAATATTGTATTCTGTTTTTATTTACGAATCACACAACGTTTTGGGTTTTGTACTACAGCAGTTTTTAGAAACGTTCATTTTTTTTTTTTGTCATTAGCGACAAAAGAAAGGATGTTTGTAAATCACCTTTTAGGGTGAGACATCCGAGTCCTACTTGATTGTTTTCCTCATAACTTTGTGTTGTTTTGCAGCCTCAAGAGCTCCGACATAACAAGCTATTTGGCCCCTCCCGAAACAAGCAACACAACAAAAGGTGTTTTTCTGCTTAAAATGTGTGATATTTTATCCATGAAAGGAGACGATGCTCTTACAGCAAGAATAGACGGAATAGAGAAAAATGCCCTGGAGTATTCCCCACGGTAGCTCTCAGGTATTACCGAGCAACCTTTTGAAACAAACACAAAGGCGGCGGGGGTGTAAACAAAGCGCCGTTGCTGTCAAACATTTGCGGCGAGACGTGTCAAGGGTTCACACTTTGTCAATTACGCCGCGCTGGCTTCCCCCGACTGATTAACATGCGCCAGTTTAAGTCTAATTGTCGGAGAAAACAGTGTTTTATGTTGCCGCAGCGTTAATAACCCGCGATAGATGCAGGGAAATTAGCATACTCCCCTCGCCGGACCAGGAGAATATGTGATCATTGTGCCACGGAGAATTGCTCCAAGTTAGGGAAGTTAATTCCATTATCTCCTCCCCCTCCTTTTAAAGCCGCCGCCACTTTGCAATAATTGCGAAACAGAATAAAGGATTAGCCTCCGACGGGATGACGGCCGTTAATAAAGTGTGATGGAATTTTCCGGGGTGGGAACCAATTACAGCGGGCGGGAGGTTGAGGAGGGAAGGCGTTGATGGTTTAATGTCTGCGTGGGCTCGGCCATCAGGGAGACTAATTGTCAGCTCGCGGGGGGGACGTCTTTAGTCTTGGAAGGTGATGCCTGCAACATGTTACACAAAAGCTGGCACAAGCGGCAAAAAAGACTGAGGAAGTTGAGGAATGCTCATCCAACACTTATTGAACAGGCTAATTGGGAACAGGTGGGTGCCACCAATCATTGCAGACTTGGTAATAAACTTCCAAGACGGCTTTTTTTTTGGACAAATGAGGATTCACCACCTTTTCTTTTCAAAGCTGAATATGCCGAGGATGAACTGCTGCTTGTACAAAACCCAGAACTAGTGAAGTTGGCACGTTGTGTAGATCGTAAATAAAAACAAAATACAATGATTTGCAAATCCTTTTCAAATTATATTCAATTGAATAGACTGCAAAGACAAGATATTTAATGTTATAACTGGTAAACTTTGTTTTTTTTTGCAAATATTCGCTCATTTGGAATTTGATGCCTGCAACATGTTTCAAAAAAGCTGGCACAAGTGGCAAAAAAGACTTAGAAAGTTGAGGAAAGCTCATCAAACACTTATTGAACAGGCTAATTGGGAACAGGTGGGTGCCACCAATCATTGCAGACTTGGTAATAAACTTCCAAGACGGCTTTTTTTTTGGACAAATGAGTATTCACCACCTTATCTTTTCGAAGCTGAATATGCCGAGGATGAACTGCTGCTTGTACAAAACCCAGAACTAGTGAAGTTGGCACGTTGTGTAGATCGTAAATAAAAACAAAATACAATGATTTGCAAATCCTTTTCAAATTATATTCAATTGAATAGACTGCAAAGACAAGATATTTAATGTTATAACTGGTAAACTTTGTTTTTTTTTTTGCAAATATTCGCTCATTTGGAATTTGATGCCTGCAACATGTTTCAAAAAAGCTGGCACTAGCGGCAAAAAAGACTGAGGAAGTTGAGGAATGCTCATCCAACACTTATTGAACAGGCTCATTGGGAACAGGTGGGTGCCACCAATCATTGCAGACTTGGTAATAAACTTCCAAGACGGCTTTTTTTTGGACAAATGAGGATTCACCACCTTATCTTTTCGAAGCTGAAAATGCCGAGGATGAACTGCTGCTTGTACAAAACCCAGAACTAGTGAAGGTGGCACGTTGTGTAGATCGTAAATAAAAACAAAATACAATGATTTGCAAATCCTTTTCAAATTATATTCAATTGAATAGACTGCAAAGACAAGATATTTAATGTTCCAACTGGTAAACTTTGTTATTTTTTGCAAATATTTGCTCATTTGGAATTTGATGCCTGCAACATGTTTCAAAAAAGCTGGCACAAGCGGCAAAAAAGACAGAGAAAGTTGAGGAAAGCTCATCAAACACTTATTGAACAGGCTAATTGGGAACAGGTGGGTGCCACCAATCATTGCAGACTTGGTAATAAACTTCCAAGACGGCTTTTTTTTTGGACAAATGAGGATTCACCACCTTATCTTTTTGAAGCTGAATATGCCGAGGATGAACTGCTGCTTGTACAAAACCCAGAACTAGTGAAGTTGGCACGTTGTGTAGATCGTAAATAAAAACAAAATACAATGATTTGCAAATCCTTTTCAAATTATATTCAATTGAATAGACTGCAAAGACAAGATATTTAATGTTATAACTGGTAAACTTTGTTTTTTTTTGCAAATATTCGCTCATTTGGAATTTGATGCCTGCAACATGTTTCAAAAAAGCTGGCACAAGTGGCAAAAAAGACTGAGAAAGTTGAGGAAAGCTCATCAAACACTTATTGAACAGGCTAATTGGGAACAGGTGGGTGCCACCAATCATTGCAGACTTGGTAATAAACTTCCAAGACGGCTTTTTTTTTGGACAAATGAGTATTCACCACCTTATCTTTTCGAAGCTGAATATGCCGAGGATGAACTGCTGCTTGTACAAAACCCAGAACTAGTGAAGTTGGCACGTTGTGTAGATCGTAAATAAAAACAAAATACAATGATTTGCAAATCCTTTTCAAATTATATTCAATTGAATAGACTGCAAAGACAAGATATTTAATGTTACAACTGGTAAACTTTGTTTTTTTTTTTGCAAATATTCGCTCATTTGGAATTTGATGCCTGCAACATGTTTCAAAAAAGCTGGCACTAGCGGCAAAAAAGACTGAGGAAGTTGAGGAATGCTCATCCAACACTTATTGAACAGGCTAATTGGGAACAGGTGGGTGCCACCAATCATTGCAGACTTGGTAATAAACTTCCAAGACGGCTTTTTTTTGGACAAATGAGGATTCACCACCTTATCTTTTCGAAGCTGAAAATGCCGAGGATGAACTGCTGCTTGTACAAAACCCAGAACTAGTGAAGGTGGCACGTTGTGTAGATCGTAAATAAAAACAAAATACAATGATTTGCAAATCCTTTTCAAATTATATTCAATTGAATAGACTGCAAAGACAAGATATTTAATGTTCCAACTGGTAAACTTTGTTATTTTTTGCAAATATTTGCTCATTTGGAATTTGATGCCTGCAACATGTTTCAAAAAAGCTGGCACAAGCGGCAAAAAAGACAGAGAAAGTTGAGGAAAGCTCATCAAACACTTATTGAACAGGCTAATTGGGAACAGGTGGGTGCCACCAATCATTGCAGACTTGGTAATAAACTTCCAAGACGGCTTTTTTTTTGGACAAATGAGGATTCACCACCTTATCTTTTTGAAGCTGAATATGCCGAGGATGAACTGCTGCGTGTACAAAACCCTGAACTAGTGAAGTTGGCACGTTGTGTAGATTGTAAATAAAAACAAAATACAATGATTTGCAAATCCTTTTCAAATTATATTCAATTGAATAGACTGCAAAGACAAGATATTTAATGTTCCAACTGGTAAACTTTTGTTATTTTTTGCAAATATTCGCTCATTTGGAATTTGATGCCTGCAACATGTTTCAAAAAAGCTGGCACAAGTGGCAAAAAAGACTGAGAAAGTTGAGGAATGCTCATCCAACATTTATTGAACAGGCTAATTGGGAACAGGTGGGTGCCACCAATCATTGCAGACTTGGTAATAAGCTTCCAAGACGGCTTTTTTTTTGGACAAATGAGGATTCACCACCTTATCTTTTTGAAGCTGAATATGCCGAGGATGAACTGCTGCTTGTACAAAACCCAGAACTAGTGAAGTTGGCACGTTGTGTAGATCAGATATAAAAATAAAATACAATGATTTGCAAATCCTTTTCAACTTATATTCAATTGAATAGACTGCAAAGACAAGATATTTAATGTTCCAACTGGTAAACTTTGTTTTTTTTGGCAAATATACGCTCATTAGGAATTTGATGCCTGCAACATGTTTCAAAAAAGCTGGCACAAGTGGCAAAAAAGACTGAGAAAGTTGAGGAAAGCTCATCAAACACTTATTGAACAGGCTAATTGGGAACAGGTGGGTGCCACCAATCATTGCAGACTTGGTAATAGACTTCCAAGACGGCTTTGTTTTGGACAAATGAGGATTCACCACCTTATCTTTTCGAAGCTGAATATGCCGAGGATGAACTGCTGCTTGTACAAAACCCAAAACTAGTGAAGTTGGCACGTTGTGTAGATCGTAAATAAAAACAAAATACAATGATTTGCAAATCCTTTTCAAACTATATTCAATTGAATAGACTGCAAAGACAAGATATTTAATGTTCCAACTGGTAAACTTTTGTTATTTTTTGCAAATATTTGCTCATTTGGAATTTGATGCCTGCAACATGTTTCAAAAAAGCTGGCACAAGCGGCAAAAAAGACTGAGAAAGTTGAGGAAAGCTCATCAAACACTTATTGAACAGGCTAATTGGGAACAGGTGGGTGCCACCAATCATTGCAGACTTGGTAATAAGCTTCCAAGACGGCTTTTTTTTTGGACAAATGAGGATTCACCACCTTATCTTTTCGAAGCTGAATATGCCGAGGATGAACTGCTGCTTGTACAAAACCCAAAACTAGTGAAGTTGGCACGTTGTGTAGATCGTAAATAAAAACAAAATACAATGATTTGCAAATCCTTTTCAAATTATATTCAATTGAATAGACTGCAAAGACAAGATATTTAATGTTCCAACTGGTAAACTTTGTTATTTTTTGCAAATATTCGCTCATTTGGAATTTGATGCCTGCAACATGTTTCAAAAAAGCTGGCACAAGTGGCAAAAAAGACTGAGAAAATTGAGGAATGCTCATCCAACACTTATTGAACAGGCTAATTGGGAACAGGTGGGTGCCACCAATCATTGCAGACTTGGTAATAAGCTTCCAAGACGGCTTTTTTTTTGGACAAATGAGGATTCACCACCTTATCTTTTCGAAGCTGAATATGCCGAGGATGAACTGCTGCTTGTACAAAACCCAGAACTAGTGAAGTTGGCACGTTGTGTAGATCGTAAATAAAAACAAAATACAATGATTTGCAAATCCTTTTCAAATTATATTCAATTGAATAGACTGCAAAGACAAGATATTTAATGTTCCAACTGGTAAACTTTTGTTATTTTTTGCAAATCTTCGCTCATTTGGAATTTGATGCCTGCAACATGTTTCAAAAAAGCTGGCACAAGTGGCAAAAAAGACTGAGAAAGTTGAGGAAAGCTCATCAAACACTTATTGAACAGGCTAATTGGGAACAGGTGGGTGCCACCAATCATTGCAGACTTGGTAATAAACTTCCAAGACGGCTTTTTTTTTGGACAAATGAGGATTCACCACCTTATCTTTTTGAAGCTGAATATGCCGAGGATGAACTGCTGCTTGTACAAAACCCAAAACTAGTGAAGTTGGCACGTTGTGTAGATCGTAAATAAAAACAAAATGCAATGATTTGCAAATCCTTTTCAAATTATATTCAATTGAATAGACTGCAAAGACAAGATATTTAATGTTCCAACTGGTAAACTTTTGTTATTTTTTGCAAATATTTGCTCATTTGGAATTTGATGCCTGCAACATGTTTCAAAAAAGCTGGCACAAGTGGCAAAAAAGACTGAAAAAGTTGAGGAATGCTCATCCAACACTTATTGAACAGGCTAATTGGGAACAGGTGGGTGCCACCAATCATTGCAGACTTGGTAATAAACTTCCAAGACGGCTCTTTTTTTGGACAAATGAGGATTCACCACCTTATCTTTTTGAAGCTGAATATGCCGAGGATGAACTGCTGCTTGTACAAAACCCAAAACTAGTGAAGTTGGCACATTGGGTAGATCGTAAATAAAAACAAAATACAATGATTTGCAAATCCTTTTCAAATTATATTCAATTGAATAGACTGCAAAGACAAGATATTTATTGTTCCAACTGGTAAACTTTGTTATTTTTTGCAAATATTCGCTCATTTGGAATTTGATGCCTGCAACGTGTTTCAAAAAAGCTGGCACAAGTGGCAAAAAAGACTGAAAAAGTTGAGGAAAGCTCATCAAACACTTATTGAACAGGCTAATTGGGAACAGGTGGGTGCCACCAATCATTGCAGACTTGGTAATAAACTTCCAAGACGGCTTTTTTTTTGGACAAATGAGGATTCACCACCATATCTTTTTGAAGCTGAATATGCCGAGGATGAACTGCTGCTTGTACAAAACCCAAAACTACTGAAGTTAGCACGTTGTGTAGATCGTAAATAAAAACAAAATACAATGATTTGCAAATCATTTTCAAATTATATTCAATTGAATAGACTGCAAAGACAAGATATTTAATGTTCCAACTGGTAAACTTTGTTATTTTTTGCAAATATTTGCTCATTTGGAATTTGATGCCTGCAACATGTTTCAAAAAAGCTGGCACAAGTGGCAAAAAAGACTGAAAAAGTTGAGGAATGCTCATCCAACACTTATTGAACAGGCTAATTGGGAACAGGTGGGTGCCACCAATCATTGCAGACTTGGTAATAAACTTCCAAGATGGCTTTTTTTTTGGACAAATGAGGATTCACCACCTTATCTTTTTGAAGCTGAATATGCCGAGGATGAACTGCTGCTTGTACAAAACCCAGAACTAGTGAAGTTGGCACGTTGTGTAGATCGTAAATAAAAACAAAATACAATGATTTGCAAATCCTTTTCAATTTATATTCAATTGAATAGACTGCAAAGACAAGATATTTAATGTTCCAACTGGTAAACTTTGTTATTTTTTGCAAATATTCGCTCATTTGGAATTTGATGCCTGCAACATGTTTCAAAAAAGCTGGCACAAGTGGCAAAAAAGACTGAGAAAATTGAGGAATGCTCATCCAACACTTATTGAACAGGCTAATTGGGAACAGGTGGGTGCCACCAATCATTGCAGACTTGGTAATAAGCTTCCAAGACGGCTTTTTTTTTGGACAAATGAGGATTCACCACCTTATCTTTTCGAAGCTGAATATGCCGAGGATGAACTGCTGCTTGTACAAAACCCAAAACTAGTGAAGTTGGCACGTTGTGTAGATCGTAAATAAAAACAAAATACAATGATTTGCAAATCCTTTTCAAATTATATTCAATTGAATAGACTGCAAAGACAAGATATTTAATGTTCCAACTGGTAAACTTTGTTATTTTTTGCAAATATTCGCTCAGTTGGAATTTGATGCCTGCAACATGTTTCAAAAAAGCTGGCACAAGCGGCAAAAAAGACAGAGAAAGTTGAGGAAAGCTCATCAAACACTTATTGAACAGGCTAATTGGGAACAGGTGGGTGCCACCAATCATTGCAGACTTGGTAATAAACTTCCAAGACGGCTTTTTTTTTTGGACAAATGAGGATTCACCACCTTATCTTTTTGAAGCTGAATATGCCGAGGATGAACTGCTGCTTGTACAAAACCCAAAACTAGTGAAGTTGGCACGTTGTGTAGATCGTAAATAAAAACAAAATACAATGATTTGCAAATCCTTTTCAAATTATATTCAATTGAATAGACTGCAAAGACAAGATATTTAATGTTCACACTGGTAAACTTTGTTATTTTTTGCAAATATTCGCTCATTTGGAATTTGATGCCTGCAACATGTTTCAAAAAAGCTGGCACAAGTGGCAAAAAAGACTGAGAAAATTGAGGAATGCTCATCCAACACTTATTGAACAGGCTAATTGGGAACAGGTGGGTGCCACCAATCATTGCAGACTTGGTAATAAGCTTCCAAGACGGCTTTTTTTTTGGACAAATGAGGATTCACCACCTTATCTTTTCGAAGCTGAATATGCCGAGGATGAACTGCTGCTTGTACAAAACCCAAAACTAGTGAAGTTGGCACGTTGTGTAGATCGTAAATAAAAACAAAATACAATGATTTGCAAATCCTTTTCAAATTATATTCAATTGAATAGACTGCAAAGACAAGATATTTAATGTTCCAACTGGTAAACTTTGTTATTTTTTGCAAATATTCGCTCAGTTGGAATTTGATGCCTGCAACATGTTTCAAAAAAGCTGGCACAAGCGGCAAAAAAGACAGAGAAAGTTGAGGAAAGCTCATCAAACACTTATTGAACAGGCTAATTGGGAACAGGTGGGTGCCACCAATCATTGCAGACTTGGTAATAAACTTCCAAGACGGCTTTTTTTTTTGGACAAATGAGGATTCACCACCTTATCTTTTTGAAGCTGAATATGCCGAGGATGAACTGCTGCTTGTACAAAACCCAAAACTAGTGAAGTTGGCACGTTGTGTAGATCGTAAATAAAAACAAAATACAATGATTTGCAAATCCTTTTCAAATTATATTCAATTGAATAGACTGCAAAGACAAGATATTTAATGTTCACACTGGTAAACTTTGTTATTTTTTGCAAATATTCGCTCATTTGGAATTTGATGCCTGCAACATGTTTCAAAAAAGCTGGCACAAGTGGCAAAAAAGACTGAGAAAGTTGAGGAAAGCTCATCAAACACTTATTTGGAACGTCCCACAGGTGAACAGGCTCATTGGGAACAGGTGGGTGCCATGATTGGGTATAAAAGCAGCTTCGATGAAATGCTCAGTCATTCACAAACAAGGATGGGGCGAGGGTCCCCACTTCGTCAACAAATGCGTGAGCAAATTGTCCAACAGTTTAAGGACAACATTTCTCGACCAGCTATTGCAAGGAATTTAGGGATTTCACCATCTACCGTCCGTAATATCATCAAAAGGTTCTGGAGAAATCACTGCACGTAAGCGATGATATTACGGACCTTCAATCCCTCAGGCGGTACTGCATCAAAAAGCGACATCAGTGTGTAAAGGATATCCCCACATGGGGTCAGGAACACTTCAGAAAACCACTGTCTCTATATACATATATTTTTTTTTTTTATTATTAATTTTGGCCAAAGGGGTCGTGTAACGCAGGTGTCAAATCCATACCTTTTGCAGTGACTGGTATTATCTTGCTTTCTATTTACTCTTTGCGCTTTTCCTAGTCACGTGACCGCCACAGTCCAATCAGCTTTGGTTATATGCCGGTATCAGGAAGTGACTGGTATACTCTTGCTTCCTATTACTCTTTGAGTGCTCTGCGCGCTTCTTAGTCACGTGACCGCCATGGTCCAATCAGCTGTGCTTATAAGCCGTTGCAGGAAGTGGCCAGTAGACAGAATTTGAGAGGAAACAGATTGTATTTCTGCTCAAGGTAGGTTTTTATTCTCGTTTTCACCTGAAATATTGTGCTGCTGACTGAGTCTAAACTAAAATGCCTATTTGTTAACTTTATAGAGCTGACTACCAGCGCCGGAGTTTTTTGTCATTAAGCTGTGTGTGACTGTAGAAGAGTTGGTGAGTCTAATATTTATGAAAATAGCACCTTAGTCTTTGTAGCATATTCTCAATCGTCCATATACAAGGTTTATGACTTAAACCTTTGATAACTATTTGTGTATTGAATGTACTAGTGATGGGTTGATGAGGCGTCACGAAGTGTTTCGACACATTGCAAAACTGTACTGATACTGTGTCACTAAATACTGATATCTGCTGGACATTAAAAATCCCTACAGGCAAACTATGGACCGACTCAATTGAATTAAGAGGACTTAAAGGAAACTAAATGACCTCAAATATACCTACAAATGAGGCATAATGATGCAATATGTACATATAGCTAGCCTAAGTAGCATGTTCGCATTGATTAGCTTGCAGTCATGCAGTGACCAAATATGTCTGATTAGCACTCCACACAAGTCAAAAACATCAACAAAACTCACCTTTGTGCATTCACGCACAACATTAAAAGTTTGGGGGACAAAATGAGACAGAAAAAGAAGTGGCATTAAACATGTCCTAGAAAGTCGGAGAAAGTTATACATGTAAACAAACTACGGTGAGTTCAAGGACCGCCAAAATTAGTAGGACAAAACGGCGCTCGCCAAATACTTGAATCAGTGAAGCATGTTTAATATAAACAGTGTGATATATAACAATTAGGGAGGTTTGTGTCATGTTTGTCCTCCTACAGAAACCATATTAAAACCAAAAATGTTTTTTTTCCCTTTTATCTTTTTCCATTTTTCATACATTTTTGAAAAAGCTCCAGAGAGCCACTAGGACGGCGCTAAAGAGCCGACCTAGTATATACAATAACATAAACCAAGTCATTGTATTTAATTTAGGATTATTTCATATCTTCATTTAAATAAAAATATATTTTTATCTTTTTTATATACAGTCAATAAATAATGTGAACATGTATCATAACATGGAAATCTAAGAGAACGTGTTGTGAATGAGGATGCTTGTGGACTGGGAAATTATTATTATTATTATTTTTTTTTACACATTTTTATTTAAAAAAAACTGTTTTTCCAACTAATTAAATTTTAGACGATTTCTCTTCTTAGTTATTATTTCTCCGGCTGTAGAATAAAAATATATGGAATATGTGGAATAAAAAAGACAATATAACATAAATCCATAAATGTGGACGCATGTGAAAAAGTGCAATATATTTATCTGTACAGTAATCTATTTATTTATTTATATATATTTATTTATTTTATATATATATATTTATATATTATTTATTTGTATATGCACCTTATTGCTTTTTTATCCTGCACTACCATGAGCTTATGTAACGAAATTTGGTTCTTATCTGTGCTGTAAAGTTCAAATTTGAATGGCAATAAAAAGGAAGTCTAAGTCTCTAAGAAAAGAGCCGCTCACAGGGCACAGAGGAGGCGTCAGTGCGACACAGTTCGCGTATCGGTCACGTGACCGAAACAGCTCATGATCGGTCACGTGACTTTCTAAAAGCAGTACACGCACCGGCACAGGGTTTTGCTCTATGAGCTCGACGCATGCGCCGATGCATCGGCGTTGCCGGACCCATCACTAGAATGCACTTTTAAATGCGTTTTGATAATAAGTACGTTTAGAGCACTGACTGCTTTGTATAGTTCATATTTATGCTGCTAATAGTTATTTTAGCATTTTATCGCATATTGTGATTCTTGAGTTTGAGTTTATTTGAAACATGCAAGCATACAACATGATACATCACAATTTCCAGTTTCTCTTTTCAAAATGTTCGAAAAGGAGTAGGAAGAAGCAGATCTTATTTAATCCTACCCCTTTTCCTTTATATAACAGTTGCTAAAACTTTTTGTTCACTTCCTGTTCACAATTTATTCACAATATACTCCATAAGTAATCACAATAAAAATAAATAAATGAATAATAATAATAATTTAATAATAATAATTGGTGAAGTAAGTCATATTTCATATGATGAGATAAGGAAGATTATTTTGAGAATGGATGAATGAAATACATTGAGAATGTTTGTCATGGTTCTTGTTCTTTGTACTTTGTAAACACTTTAAGTTTGAAGAGTTTCTTGAAGTGGATCATATTAGTACATTGTTTGATTGCTTTGCTTAATCCATTCCATCATTTAATTCCACATACTGATATACTGAAGGTCTTAAGTGTTGTACGTGCATACAAATGTTTTAAATTACATTTTTCTCTAAGATTATATTTCTCCTCTTTTTTTTTTGAGAAGAATTGTTGTATATTCTTGGGTAGCAGGTTATAGTTTGCTTTGTGTATAATTTTAGCTGTTTGCAAATTCACTATGTCATGGAATTTCAGTATTTTTGATTCAATAAATAAATGATTTGTATGTTTTCTATATCCAACATGATGTATTATTCTAACTGATCTTTTTTGTAACACCGTTAGTGAATGAAGTGTACTTTTGTAGTTATTTCCCCATATTTCTGCACAATAACTCAGATATGGTAACACTAGCGAGCAGTAGAGAATATGAAGTGATTTTTGATCTAGAACATGTTTTGCTTTATTCATTATTGATGTGTTTGTCGCTACTTTATGTTGTATATTTTTTACATGAGATTTCCAGTTCAATTTATCATCAATTATTATACCTAGAAATTTGGTTTAATTTACTCTTTCAATTTCTACTCATTCTGACATGTTTATTGATTTATATTGAGGAAAAGAACTAGACACATATTCTGGATACTTTATAATACAATTAGTGTTATTTTAAAGAAGATATTTTGTGTACACATGGATTTATAAGAATGGTCCTGGCTCTTACACAGGCCAGGCTTCTCTTTTTGATGGCAAGCTAAGGAAAAGAAGCATCTAGTCCAAGGATCGTTCTTGGAAGATTCCAGCCAGGGACCCCACCACCTGTTCTGTCTGGGCGGGTAGGAGGCTCTCGAGCCGACCCTTTTCATATTATATCCTTAACCTGCAGTACATGGACTGTACTGCCATCCTTTTTTTCAAGAACTCTTAAGTCTGAACTGAAATTTATTCAAGATCCAAAGACACTAATTAATGGAATTAGAATTGTATATATGTATATAGAAACTGTGTTGTTTTCCAAATTACTTTCATGTTGAATGGCCATTCAACTCATTGTTGTGTATATATCTGCTGTCCATCACTAATTCTTTAATACACGGTGTCAACCAAACTGCAATTTAAGCTCTGCCTTCTCTCTCCGAGTCGAAACCCTAGTCTCTGTTCCTATCCCATAACACCCCATATATATATTGCATTGATTTGTAGCACGTATAGGTTACAGTCGCATTTCAATTTCTTACACACACTTGTTATTACATATATTGGCCAGAGGGGGAGCACTTCAATTATTTTACACAAACTTGTTATTTCATATGTTGACCAGAGGTGGAGCACTTTTAAAATAGTCAATTTGAAAAATGCCTCCTTTTTGGGACCACCCTAATTTTGATAGATTTCACCACCAGGATATTCTCTATTAGATGCAATAGTTTTCCGTATTGGGACCATGATTTATGTCCTAACTTGTTCACACCTCCTCATATGGAAGCTACTTTTCCTTGTTGATGTCTCAAGAAGGGTGGAAATACATGAACACACACACACACACACACACACATTCTTGTATTTGTTACCTTCTTGAGACCTGAGAAAAATGCCTACTTCTTTAGGACCACCCTTTCTAGATATATAAAGATTTTTATTTACAACATTAATAATATATACATACTATGCAAATATAAAAAAGCTTGTGGTGAAAAATGAGTTGGAATTTCACAATATTTTTTTTTAGCAGTATTATAATAAAAGTCGTAATTTTACTCAACGTAAGTCAAGATTTTACAATAAAAACTGAACATTTGTGCAATATTATGATCAAAGTTGGAATTTTACTCAATAACAGTCGCAATTTCACAAGAAAAGCTTAACATTTTGGCAATTTTATGTAAGGAGTCGTAATTTTACTTGACAAAAGTCACAATTTTATCAGAAAAATGTAACATTTTGGCAATGTTAAAAATAATAATCGGAATTTTACTTGGCAAAATGATGACAAAAGTCATCATCTTACTCAAGAAATGTCACAATGTTACAAGAACAACAAAAACATGGGCAATATTGGGATAAAAGTCAGGGTTTTATATGGCAAATGTCGCCATTTTGCATTAAAAAGTAATAATTTTACATTAAAACATTTATAATTTTCCGAGAAAATATTGCAATATTACAGAAGCAGAAGGAATATGAGAAGTATTTCCTAATTTTATAAGAAAAATGTAACATTTTGGCAATGTTAAAAAAAATAATCAGATTTTTACTTGGCAAAATTATGACAAAAGTCATCATTTTACTCAAAAAATGTCACGATGTTACAAGAACAACAAAAACATTGGCAATATTGGGATAAAAGTCAGAATTTTATATGGAAAATGTCGCCATTTTGCATTAAAAAGTAATAAATTTACATTAAAAAATGTATCATTTTCCGAGAAAATATTGCAATATTACAGAAGCAGAAGGAATATGAGAATTATTTCCCAATTTTATAAGAAAAATGTAACATTTTGGCAATGTTAAAAAAAAAATTCAAATTTCTACTTGGCAAAATTATGACAAAAGTCATCATTTTACTCAAAAAATGTCACGATGTTACGAGAACAACAAAAACATTGGCAATATTGGGATACAAGTCAGAATTTTATATGGCAAATGTTGCCATTTTGCATTAAAAAGTAATAATTTTACATTACAAAATTAATCATTTTCCGAGAAAATATTGCAATATTACAGGAGCAGAAGGAATATGAGAAATGTTTCCCAAATTTATAAGAAAGAAGTCGACACATTGTGAGAAAAATACTGCTTTTAGTTAATTTTTTGTTGTTGTTGTTTGTAATTGTTTTTTATCTTCATCATTTACTTCTGTCATGTCTGTGTAATCATGTTTTGTCTTAGTCATGTTTTGTTTAGTTATTGGACTTTTTAGTTTCTGGCTTTTCACTCCCTTGTCTTGTTTCCATGATTACCCATTAGTTTCACCTGTTCCACGTTTGGACTCATTGTGCACTCTTGTTTGTCACCATAGCAATCCATTAGTTTTCACCTGTCACGTCACGCACCTGTTTCACGTTTTGAGTCACGCACCTGTTTTCGTTAATCATGTCTGTAGTATTTAAGTTCATTGTTTTTCAGTTTGTCTTTCTGGTGACATCCCACATTTATGCTCTGCACATTTCTGACTCTTTTTTCATGTCCATCGTTCACGCTGCTCCTTTTTGTCCATGCCAAGTAAGTTTTGTTTATTATTGCCACAGTTAGTGTTTTTTGTTGTTCATAGTTTTTGCCTTTGTGCAAGTGTTTGGTTTCATAGTTTGTTCTCCGCCATTGTGCGCGCCTTTTGTTTACTTCCTTGTTTTGTATTTATAGTGTTTAAATAAAAATGTACCTTCATTCCCGTCTCGCCCGAGCCAACTTTCCATTGCCTTCGAAAAAAACTAAACCCCAGGACCAAGTCATAACAACTTCAAGTTATTACAGTGTCTCTATATACATATATATAATTTTTATTATTCATTTTGGCCAAAGGGGTCACTTTCACACACTTGTTATTACATATGTTGGCCAGAGGGGGAGCACTTCAATTGTTTTATACAAACTTGTTATTTCATATGTTGACCAGAGGTCAATTTGAAAAATCCCTCTTTTTTGGGACCACCCTAATTTTGATAGATTTCACCACCAGGGGTGAAAATCAGACATTCCCTATTAGATGCAATGGTTTTCCGTATTGGGACCATGATGTCGGTCCTAACTTGTTCACACCTCCTCCTATGGAAGCTACTTTTCCTTGTTGATGTCTCAAGAAGAGTAGAAATACAAGAACACACACACACACACATCATCCAGCCTCATCAAAAACAACGCGGTGGCTCTCGCTTTGTTGTCAAACTCTTCCTGCGTGTCATTGCATATTCATGGCGGTGTATTTAAGCCATTTCTGCTGGCATAAGCATGCAAGCGCAGCGGCTCGGCTGTCATACCTTCGCCACTTAACCCACCCTTTTTTGTTGTTGTTGTTGTTCCCCAACACGCCACCTTCTCTTGCTTTTAATATACTTTTGAAGCCCAGAGCGGCGTGGAGGGGGGCCCCCTCCGAGAAGGGTTTAATGGCGGCACCGCCAGGCCCTCGCCGTGACGCGCTAAACAGCGTGATTTGCAGTTATCAGGCTGACGTCTCTTCAGCTGCGGCGGGTTTAGGGCGCGGCGAGGCTTTGAGTTGGAGCGCTGACGCAGGCGCTCGACTCATGTTCCAGTTTGACGATATAGTGAAGGCAAAATGTGGGCTAATACTTTATACAAATGCAAGTGTGTTGTAATCATGGCAGACTTGGTAATAAACTTCCAAGACGACTTTATTTTTTGGACAAATGAGGATTCACCACCTTATCTTTTTGAAGCTGAATATGCCGAGGATGAACTGCTGCTTGTAAAGAACCCAAAACTAGTGAAGTTGGATCGTAAATTATAAACAGAATACAATGATTTGCAAATCCTTTTCAACTTATATTCAATTGAATAGACTGCAAAGACAAGATATTTAATGTTCCCACTGGTAAACTTTGTTATTTTTTGGAAATATTCGCTCATTTGGAATTTGATGCCTGCAACATGTTTCAAAAAAGCTGGCACAAGCGGCAAAAAAGTTGAGGAAAGCTCATCAAACACTTATTTGGAACATCTCACAGGTGAACAGGCTAATTGGGTACAGGTGGGTGCCATGATCGGGTAAAAAAAAAGCAGCTTCCATGAAATGCTCAGTCATTCACAAACAAGGATGGGGCGAGGGTCACCACTTTGTCAACAAATGCGTGAGCAAATTGTTGAACAGTTTAAGAAAAACCTTTCTCAACCAGCTATTGCAAGGAATTTAGGGATTTCACCATCTACGGTCCGTAATATCATCAAAGAGTTCAGAGAATCTGGAGAAATCACTGCATGTAAGCAGCTAAGCCCGTGACTTTCGATCCCTCAGGATGTACTGCATCAACAAGCGACATCAGTGTGTAAAGGATATCACCACATGGGCTCAGGAACACTTCAGAAAACCACTGTCAGTAACTAGAGTCGGTCGCTACATCTGTAAGTGCAAGTTAAAACTCTACTATGCAAAGCCAAAGCCATTTATCAACAACACCCAGAAACGCTGCCGGCTTCGCTGGGCCCGAGCTCATCTAAGATGGACTGATGCAAAGTGGAAAAGTGTTCTGTGGTCTGATGAGTCCACATTTCAAATTGTTTTTGGAAACTGTGGAGGTTGTGTCCTCCGGAACAAAGAGGAAAAGAACCATCCGGATTGTTCTATGTGCAAAGTGTAAAAGCCAGCATCTGTGATGGTATGGGGGTGTATTAGTGCCCAAGGCATGGGAAACGTACACATCTGTGAAGGCACCATTATTGCTGAAAGGTACATACACGTTTTGGAGCAACATGTGTTGCCATCCAAGCAACGTTATCATGGACGCCCCTGCTTATTTCAGCAAGACAATGCCAAGCCACGTGTTACAACAGCGTGGCTTCATAGTAAAAGTGTGCGGGTACTAGACTGGCCTGCCTGTAGTCTAGACCTGTCTCCCATTGAAAATGTGTGGCGCATTATGAAGCCTAAAATACCACAACGGCCAGAAAGACAGAATAAAAACATGAACACATTTTTCATAAACTTTACATACCGTGGTTCACTGAACAAAAATTACATTCTAATGTTGATGCAATAGTTTCTATTAAAAGCATAACTGGTTTAACAAAGTACAAAGTACACAGAAGAACAATTATGACGAACATCTTTAACCCTTTTTGTTTATGTATTTAATTTTGTTTACTTACTATCGTATATTATTTATTTATTCACTGTTCTGTTACAGAGAACAAGAAAATGGGATACAATTGCTACGGTGTGAAAAGGGGTAGGTTTAAATGAGATCAGCTTCTTCCTTCTCCTTTTCAGACGCGCTGTAATGAAACTTCTAGAAATATGTAATGTAGGGTTGTACGGTATACAGATATTAGTACAGTACCGCCATACTAATGAATCATGTTCGGTACTATACCGCCACTGAAAAGTACCGGTCCCCTGCACCCCCGGCGTCGTCACGTCGCGCCATTGCTGGTGCTGGAGCATGTTCGGCAGCGCACAATCACAGAGTACTTACAAGCAGACACAGTGTGTAGACAGAAAAGGGAGAACGGACGAATTTTGGCTTAAAAAGTAAAGATAAAGGTGAAGTTATAACACTGAAACACCCTTTAGGAAGATGTGCTTTAAGACATGGCTAGTCGGAGTCGGCAGTGTTTTAGCTACTTCTAAATCACTAATCCTCGCCTCCATGGCGACAAATAAAGTAAGTTTCTTCCAAGTAATATTATCACTGGAGGACAAAGAATAGCTAAACATGCTTCACTACACACCGTAGGAGGATACAATAGCTCACCGGCGTCACAATGTAAACAAACGCCATGGGTGGATCTACACCTGACATCCACTGTAATGATACCAAGTACAGGAGCGTATCTAGTCGATACTACTATGATTACGTCGATATTTTTTGGCATCACAACATCTTCTTTCGTTTAAAAAAAAAAAGTGTATTATGTTTATAAACTCAGGAAATACAGTATGTCCCTGGGCACATGAGGACTTTGAATATGACCAATGTATGATCCTGTAACTACTTGGTATCGGCTCCATACCCAAATTTGTGGTATCATCCAAAACTAATGTAAAGTATCAAACAACAGAAGAATAAGTGATTATTACATTTTAACAGAAGTGTAGATAGAACATGTTAAATGAGAAAGTAAGCAGATATTAACAGTAAATGAACAAGTAGATTAATAATCAATTTTCTACCACTTGTCCTTAATAATGTAGACAAAATAATAGGTGTATAAATGACACAATATGTTACTGCATACGTCAGCAGACTAATTAGGAGTCTTTGTTTGTTTACTTACTACTAAAAGAAAAGTTGTCTCGTATGTTCACTATTTTATTTAAGGACAAAATTGCAATAATAAACATATGTTTAATGTACCCTAAGATTTTGTGTCAGAATAGAGCCATAATGCCATTTTTTGTGGTCCCCTTTATTCAGAAAAGTATTAAAGTACCGAAAATTATCAAAATAATTAATTTTAAATAAAATTAAAATTTAATCAAATAAAATTAGTCATCAAAATAATTAATATTAAATAAAAGACAAGTTGTCTAGTATGTTCACTATTTCATTTAAGGACAAAATTGCAATAATAAACATATGTTTAATGTACACTAAGATTTAGTGTCAGAATAGAGCCATAATGCCATTTTTTGTGGTCCCCTTTATTCAGAAAAGTATTAAAGTACCGAAAATTATCAAAATAATTAATTTTAAATAAAATTAAAATTGAATCAAATAAAATTAGTCATCAAAATAATTAATATTAAATAAAAGACAAGTTGTCTAGTATGTTCACTATTTCATTTAAGGACAAAATTGCAATAATAAACATATGTTTAATGTACACTAAGATTTAGTGTCAGAATAGAGCCAATAATGCCATTTTTTTGTGGTCCCCTTTATTCAGAAAAGTACCGAAAATTATCAAAATAATTAATACAAAATAAAATAAAAATTAAATTAAATTAATAAGCAAAATAATTAATAGGAAATAAAAGACAAGTTGTCTAGTATGTTCACTATTTTATTTAAGGACAAAATTGCAATAATAAACATATGTTTAATGTTACCCTAGGATTTTGTGTCAGAATAGAGCCAATAATGCCATTTTTTGTGGTACCCTTTATTCAGAAAAGTATTGAAAAGTACCGAAAATGATCAAAATAATTAATATTAAATAAAATAAAAATTTAATAAAACAAAATTAATTCCCAAAATAATTAATATTAAATAAAAGACAAGTTGTCTAGTATGTTCACTATTTTATTTAAGGACAAAATTTGCAATAATAAACATATGTTTAATGTACCCTAAGATTTTGTGTCAGAATAGAGCCAATAATGACATTTTTTGTGGTCCCCTTTATTCAGAAAAGTACCGAAAATTATCAAAATAATTAATATTAGATCAAATTAAAATTTAGCAAAATTAAATTAATCATCAAAAATAATTAATATTTAATAAAAGACAAGTTGTCTAGTATGTTCACTATCATTGAAGGACAAAATTGCAATAATAAACATATGTTTAATGTACCCTAAGATTTTGTGTCAGAATAGAGCCAATAATGACATTTTTTGTAGTCCCCTTTTATTCAGAAAAGTACCGAAAATTATCAAAATAATTAATTAATAGGGGCGGCGTGGCGCAGTGGAAGAATGGCCGTGCGCGACCCGAGGGTCCCTGGTTCAATCCCCACCTAGTACCGACCTCGTCATGTCCGTTGTGTCCTGAGCAAGACACTTCACCCTTGCTCCTGATGGGTGCTGGTTAGCGCCTTGCATGGCAGCTCCCTCCATCAGTGTGTGAATGTGTGTGTGAATGGGTAAATGTGGAAGTAGTGTCAAAGCGCTTTGAGTACCTTGAAGGTAGAAAAGCGCTATACAAGTACAACCCATAATATTAAATAAAATTAAAATTTAACAAAATTAAATTAATCATCAAAAATAATTAATATTAAATAAAAGACAAGTTGTCTAGTATGTTCACTATTTTATTGAAGGACAAAATTGCAATAATAAACATATGTTTAATGTACCCTAAGATTTTGTGTCAGAATAGAGCCAATAATGCCATTTTTTGTGGTCCCCTTTATTCAGAAAAGTACCGAAAATTATCAAAATAATTATTATTAAATAAAATTAAAATTTTACAAAATTAAATTAATTATTAAAAATAATTAATATTAAATAAGACAAGTTGTCTAGTATGTTCACTATTTTATTGAAGGACAAAATTGCAATAATAAACATATGTTTAATGTACCCTAAGATTTTGTGTCAGAATAGAGCCAATAATGACATTTTTTGTGGTCCCCTTTATTCAGAAAAGTACCGAAAATTATCAAAATAATTAATATTAAATAAAATTAAAATTTAGCTAAATTAAATTAATCATCAAAAATAGTTAATACTAAATAAAAGACAAGTTGTCTAGTATGTTCACTATTTTATTGAAGGACAAAATTGCAATAATAAACATATGTTTAATGTACCCTAAAATTTTGTGTCAGGATAGAGCCAATAATGACATTTTTTGTGGTCCCCTTTATTCAGAAAAGTACCGAAAATTATCAAAATAATTAATATTAAATAAAATTAAAATTTAATAAAATTAAATTATTTATCAAAAATAATTAATATTAAATAAAAGACAAGTTGTCTAGTATGTTCACTATTTTATTGAAGGACACAATTGCAATAATAAACATATGTTTAATGTACCCTAAGATTTTGTGTCAGAATAGAGCCAATAATGAAATTTTTTGTGGTCCCCTTTATTCAGAAAAGTACCGAAAATTATCAAAATAATTAGTATTAAATAAAATTAAAATTTAAGAAAATTAAATTAATTTTCAAAAATAATTAATATTAAATAAAAGACAAGTTGTCTAGTACGTTCACTATTTTATTGAAGGACAAAATTGCAATAATAAACATATGTTTAATGTACCCTAAGATTTTGTGTCAGAATAGAGCCAATAATGCCATTTTTTGTGGTACCCTTTATTCAGAAAAGTATTGAAAAGTACCGAAAATTATCAAAACAATGTTGGTACCGGTACCAAAATATTGGTATCGGGACAACACTAATGTGATGCATTACATTGTTTCGTATGCATGTTCCAAACTAAACTTACCGGTAAATTAAACTGAACATACAATTTGACTGTTTCTGTCGAGCTCTGAAATGACATTCCTGGTCATTTGACAGCAATTCTAACGTGTTTACTGACCAAAATAAAAACTACAAAATAATATAAAGTAAAAGTTAAATTTTCACGATGCATTTTTCTGCATAATGTTCTGTGTCCGCGTGCAAAGTCGTTTGTGAGTCCGCCATATCAGCCCCGCCATGAATTACCTTAATTAAAAACATCACCTGCAGCCCTTCCTATTGATCGCGTTAACTCAAAAGTAATGTCGGACAGTTAGTCGAGAAAAAACGATCAATCGGGCGCCGCTCGATCTTTTCCAGGAGGAGAAGAAGACGTTCTTCCACTTCCACATCTTCCTTTCAAGCCCCACGTTTTTGTATTTTTAATCGACCTTTTCCCAGCGCTTCATTTGATGTGTCGTAACTTTTCATGTGTTGCCAGCGGATTTGGCGGCCGTTGCAAAGGAGACGCTTCCCTTCACGGGTGGCGAGGGCGTATCTGCGTATGAAATATTCCTCATTGATGAACGCCGCCTTTGATAAGTCTCCTGCGTGGGTCCTGAGTGATGTCATGGCGCCGGGACGCCCACCCCGGGCAAAACATCCCAAACCGCAGAAGGAGCGGACTTTCGGCGCTGCCTGTGTTCAAATATTACGGCCGTGTTTGCCGAGCTGGAAGTGGGCTTGTGGGCGGCGTCGGGGGAAACGCCGGCGAGCGTGTTTGTGGTCAAGTCCGTCAACTTAGTTAAGTCGGGATATTTGATCACTTGTTGTTTTCGCTGCCGTTTTTCATGCCTTGCCGAGGCTTCATAATGCATGAAGACATTACGGAGTTATGAAGCGCTCGGCAGCCAAGTCGAGGCGCTGGAGGAACTTTCTGGTAAAAAAAAAAACTTCCACCGCTGCTGCTGTGCCTTGCACCTTTAAAGAAGAGTTGCTGGTGGAGGGCTAAGCTAATTAGCCATCTTTTTGAGAGTTGGGCCGAGTGCGCTCATGTAGCTGAAACAGCAGTAGCTGAACAACATTTTAACTGTTAAATACACTGCAAAAAGTCAGTGTTCAAAAACAAGAAAAAAAAATGAGGGGTATTTTATTTGAACTAAGCAAAATTATCTGCCAATAGAACAAGACAATTTGGCTTGTCAAGACTTTCCAAAACAAGTAAAATTAGCTAACCTCAATGAACCCAAAAATACCTTAAAATAAGTATATTCTCACTAATAAGTGCACTTTTCTTGTAGAAAAAAAAAAAGACCTTTTTGCTCAATATGTTGAAAAATATTCTTAAATTAAGTAAACGCTAGTGCCATTATCTTGACATAATGATATGCGCTCGGCATTACATTTCTTGAAACCAGCAAACTTATACTAAAAACTAATTTATTGTTGTTAATGGAAAGGCAACAAGGCAACCGCTTGTTACTCTAATATGGTCTAAAATGCATTTTTCCATGGATAACATGACATCATCGCGCCAAGTGCGTGCTCTTTCAGCCAATTAGTGCGCATACATACAGCCCCCGGCCGAAATATTTTTAATTGTAATTTGGAAGAATTCATCTGAATGTGCATGAACTATTTCTGTTCAAAATTGTTAGAAATGTCAAATGTTTAAATATTAACTGTCAGTTTACTGTACTGTGCCAACTGTACTACTATATGAGTACGTATTTTCTATTGTTTCATTGAAAATAAAACAGCAAAGTCCATTTGGCTGTCATCTGTTTTAATTATGAGACACAATTGTGTCAAAATCATGATTTATTTGTTCATGCTTGAAATAATAGAATAGAATAGAAAGTACTTTATTGATCCCTGGGGGAAATTCAGCACCACAGTTCGCTTACAATAGACAGTAATAATAATAAATAATATATATAATATATTATATATATAATATATCAATAATATAAATATATTCTCCATATTGTTGCGTTTTGGACGAGTTGTTCCTCCCAGGGAATTCAAGTCACAAGTCGCTCCCAAGCTCTTTACGACACTTAAAGCTGAGTAGAAAAACCACCAGAGACAGAATAGGTATTTTGTAATATATTTGCAAAGCTTTGCATATATACATTGAGACCAGTCCAGCATAGAACATTCTATCGCGCCGCCAAGATGGTCTGCCCCCCGAAAAACCCTCTCCCCTCTTAAGTCCCTGGCAGTCATGTCTCTCTAGCCAAAACAAATGTCCATTATCTCTCTCTCTCTAACATTCCTCACTTCAAGGTTAAGCACACAGTTTTGCAGACAACCAAAAGACCACATTTGGAAGAAAAACAGTAGCTGTTTTGTAATATGAAAATGAAATGAAAAGAAGTAACACTTAAATTCGGATATATGTAAATATCTGCCTCCGACAATATACTCTACATTTAAGTGCAGTCAAGGAACATATGCATTATACAGTCTGATGGCTGTCGGTATGAAGGACCTCCTGTGTCGTTCCGTGTTGCATTTTGGGAGTCTGAGCCTTCCACTGAACGTGCTTATTCTCCCCGCAAGGTCCGAGTGTAGTGGGTGGGAGGTGTTGTCCATAATGTCTAGGAGTTTTGCTAGACTTCTCCTCTCTGACACCACCGCCAGAGAGTCTAGCTACACTCCCACTAAGAAATGATTACTTTAAAAAAGTAGTTTTATACTTGTGAGTGTTGATGACACAGCTTTGCAACAGTTGATATTCTAGTTTCAAGCATGTTTTACTCAATATAGCTCATAAAATCTCAGCAACAAGCTGTAATATCTTACTGAGATCATTTAGGACCAAAACACTTAAAACAAGTAAAACACTCTAACATAAAATCTGCTTAGTGAGAAGAATTATCTTATCAGACAGAAAATAAGCAAATATCACCCTATATTTGAGATATTTAATCTTACTTAGATTTCAGTTTTTGCAATGTAGAGCAGGGGTTCTTCACCTTTTTGACCTCAGGGGCCCAACTTTTCCTACTACAGAGGGGCCCGGGACCCACTCAAATATTAACACTGAATTAGCAATCTTACTCTTGATTTTAAACATATTCTACTGGGGTTTTTTCCAGACTATAAGGCACACTTAAAATCCTTTCATTTTCTCAAAAATCGATGGTGCGCCTTATAACCCGGTGCGCCTAATGTACGTGTTGGTTCTATGTTATATATTAGATATAACATATTTATATATAAATATGTTATCTAGATGACTTTTGATAAGCAATTTTGCAGTGCACTTATGTTAAATACAGTATATTTAACTTGCGTTTTTGCATTAGGTCCTTAAAAGAGCAGTGCTCATGTTCAATGGAGGATCTTTGAAACATATTTTGCAGTAGTTCTCTGAAAAACAGCTAATGTTAAATAGACGTGCGTCTGCAATCTTACTGTTGATTTAAATCATATTCTACTGTATTTTCAGGCTATAAAGCACACTTAAAATCCTTTCATTTTCTCAAAAATTGACGGTGCGCCTTATAACCCGGTGCACTTAATGTACGTGTTGATTCTATGTTATATATATATATATATATATATATATATATATATATATATATATATATATATATATATATATATATATATATATATATATATATATATATATATATATAGTATGTATGTGTATATATATATATATATGTATGTATGTATATGTTTGTGTGTGTGTGTTATCTAGATGACCTTTGATAAGCAATTTTGCAGTGCACTTATGTTAAATACAGGATCTGACCTGACCTGAACCCAATAGAACACCTTTGGGATGAATTAGAACGGAGACTGAGAGCCAGGCCTTCTCCACCAACATCAGTGTGTGACCTCACCAATGCACTTTTGGAAGAATGGTGGAAAATTCCTATAAACACACTCTGCAACCTTGTGGACAGCCTTCCCAGAAGAGTTGAAACTGTAATAGCTGCAAAAGGTGGACCCACATCATGTTGAACCCTATGGGTTAAGAATATCATATGTGAGTCAAGGCAGGTGGCCAAATACTTTTGGCAATATAGTGTATATATGGTTAAAAAAAACACTGTTCTAGAGGATCTTTGATGGTCTTAAATTGCTCGTTTAAAATTAATGACTTCACCTATGATCATATTTGGTAAGTTGTGGTAAGTTAGTCTTAATAATAATAATAATAGATTTTATTTGTAAAAAGCACTTTACATTGAGTCAACAACCTCAAAGTGCTACAGTGTATTAAAAAAAAAGATAATAAAAAATAAATAAAAATAAAAACTATAACAGCCAAATAGCTAAAACTAATATGCATATATCTAAAAAAAAAAGGGAAAAAAAGGCTTTTTTAAAAAGAAGGGTTTTTAAGCCTTTTTTAAAAGCATCCACAGTCTGTGGTGCCCTCAGGTGGTTAGGGAGAGCGTTCCACAGACTGGGAGCGGCGGAGCAGAAAGCCCGGTCTCCCATTGTTCGTAGCTTTGTTCTCGGAGGTTGTAGGAGGTTAGCCTGTCCGGAGCGGAGGTGTCATGTGGAGGATTTGGGGGTGAGTAGTTCTTTGAGGTAGAGGGGGGCATTTCCATGGAGGCACTGGTGGGTTAGTAGGGAGACTTTGAATTCAATCCTGAGTGGAACAGGAAGCCAGTGGCCTAAACGTGTAACCTACTCCGTGGCCTAGTGGTTAGAGTGTCCGGTTGTGAGTTCAAACCCCGGCCGAGTCATACCAAAGACTATAAAAATGGGAGCCATTACCTCCCTGCTTGGCACTCAGCATCAAGGGTTGGAATTGGGGGTTAAATCATCAAAAATGATTCCCGGGCACGGCTACCGCTGCTGCTCACTGCTCCCCTCACCTCCCAGGGGGGTGATCAAGGGTGATGGGCCAAATGCAGAGAATAATTTTGCCACACCTAGTGTGTGTGTGACAATCATTGGCACTTTAACTTTAACTTAAAGAACTCAAACTTGAGACTTTTTACCAGCGACGTTATTATAATCCTACAATTCCTAAATTGAAAAACAAAATAATAATAATAATAATAATAATAAAAATATGAATAACTATTAACTAAAATCGCAAGAAGAAGTTATTGGGGATAAGAAGATTCTGGGGAAGTTATGTGATAAACAGGAGGGAAATGTTAGAATAATTATGTATATATTATCACACTAACTTTATGCTTAAGGGCCATTGCTATAAAATATTGTCAATTCTGCTGAAGTGGTATTTTTGTATCTGTGCAAAGCTGGCAGTCCAAAAGATTGCCAGCCGACTTTATCAGTGTTGTGTCCAGACTTGGCCTGCTGGCTGCCAAGACCGAACACCGCCGTGACGCAGACAGAGCAGAGACAAGGCGATATGATCGGCGTCAACTAATTTTTATTCATTCTATAATCATATATTGTGTCTAACTGGAGTTGTCAAGATTAGGATCTGTAACTAGAATACAGCCCAAAACACGTGTCTCCTCGAGCTAAATTGAACTCTGTCTCTGCACGATTCCTTGCTTCTTGTCTGATTATTAGATGTCATCAGTGTTTGAACCAAGCAGGGTCTTTTTTCTTTTCAACTGCATGTATTTAACGCGTAGCTCTATCTGGCAATGTAATGGGTTTAAAAAAGTCAAGGTCTGCTCTCTCCCCGGTGCCCTAATCTAACAAAGGTTAGTGGTGGCGTGAGGAACCAGGCAAACTATCCAACTCATGTCCTTGTTTCCCTACTTGATAATGATCACTTGAAAGTCTGTTTCTTTTTCTTTTGTTTTTTACCTTGCTGTGTGAGATGAAAGGTAGTTCCGGGGCTAGTGCACATCTGACTGAGGCAGGTGTTAGAAATGTAGATGGCTGGCGGAGACTAAAGACAATACAAATTTGAAGTGAAACGCTACTGGCACGCCTCCTCTGTTCTTAACACGTGAAGCCCCGGGCCCATCCATTATTCATGGCATTGTGCGCACACGTGCCACCGTGTTAGTTCTCCACAGTCGCTGAGGTTGGAGGTGTCTGTTGCACTTAAAGAGCCGGCGCCACCCCCTCGCTTGGCAGGACCACGTGAAGAAGAAAAAAAAAAGAAAAAAAAAGGCCTCTCTTGTTCTTGCCTGAGCCTTTTTAATGATGGGATCAGGGGGGCCAGAATTGGTGGCTCAAGTGCCGAAGAGAAAGAAAACAGAGCGAGAGTGATGATGATGATGACGGGGTGGGTGAAGAGGTGGTGGGTGTTTTTTTTTTTTTTTTGTACACTGGGGGTATTTTTCAAAGCAGCGCCGACTCGAAGCCATTGGGAGACTCCGTTGACTTTAATCTTGAGCTTCTTTGAAAATTATGACCGAGGACCACGGTTGCTTCATTAAAGACATGCTCTGTTTCTTCTTGTCGACTTTCTCACACCGTCTTTTTTTTTTCTTTATTCTCTGATATTATTTTGGTGCAGGAGATGCTGGTATCAGCTTTTTTTTTATCCATGGCAAAAGCGTACGACGCACCTTGTTTTGTCGCGTGCTTGGGAATTGGTCCCCGATGCAAGTTCAGCCCCTCTTTAGGCGCTCAACTCGACTTTTATCATTTTTAACATTTCCTGCAATGATTAGTCACCACAAAACTTTTAAATACTTCACACTTCTTGTAGTTTGAGTGGTGCAGTCAAACTATAAAACATTTTAATCAAAGTAGTCTCACTTTTGCATTTTGATTACCGTAAATTCCGGACTAAAAGCAGTCACTTTTTTCCTACACTTCGAATCTTGCGGCTTATGAAACGGTGCAATGGATTCATGGGTTTTTCTTCACTGATGGCAATAATAAAAATAAAAAAGCATGATTACTGTAAATTCCGGACTATAAGCCGCCACTTTTTTCCTACACTTCGATTTCTGCGGCTTATGAAACGGTGCAACGGATTGATGGGTTTTTCTTCACTGATGGCAATAATAAAAAAAATAAAAAAACCAAGCATGATTACCGTAAATTCCGGACTATAAGCTGCCACTTTTTTCCTACACTTTGAACCCTGCGGCTTATAAAACGGTGCAACGGATTCATGGGTTTTTCTTCACCGACGGCAATAATAAAGTAAAAAACAACAGCAACAAAAACAAGCATGATTACCGTAAATTCTGGACTATAAGCCGCCACTTTTTTCTTACACTTCGATCCCTGCGGCTTATAAAACGGTGCAACAGATTCATGGGTTTTTCTTCACTGACGGCAACAATAAAAGGTAAAAAAACCAACAACAAAAAAAAGCATAATTACTGTAAATTCCAAGCTATAAGCCGCAACTTTTTTCCTACACTTTGAACCCTGCGGCTTATGAAACGGTGCAACGGATTCGTGGGTTTTTCTTCACTGACGGCAATAATAAAAAGTAAAATAAACCAAAAAAACAAAACAAGCATGATTACCGTAAATTCCGGACTATAAGCCGCCACTTTTTTCCTACACTTCGAACCCTGTGGCTTATAAAACGGTGCAACGGATTCATGGGTTTTTCTTCACTGACGGGCAATAATAAAAAGTAAAAACAAAACAAAAAACAAAACAAGCATGACTACCGTAAATTCCGGGCTATAAGCCGCCACTTTTTTCCTACACTTCGAACCCTGCGGCTTATGAAACGGTGCAACGGATTCATGGGTTTTTCTTCACTGACGGCAATAATAAAAAGTAAAAAAACCAACAAGACAAACAAGCAGGATGACCGTAAATTCTGGACTATAAGCCGCCACTTTTTTCCTACACTTCGAACCCTACGGCTTATAAAACGGTGCAACAAATTCATGGGTTTTTATTCACCGACGGCAATAATAAAAAGTACAAAATAACCAAAAAAAACCAAGCAATTACACTAAGATATTTTATTGTTTGTGCTAAGGCGCCATCTTTTCTATGAGTGTTGCAGTGTCCTTCCATTTGCTGTAATGATTAGTCACCACAAAACTTTTAAATACTTCACACTTCGTGTAGTTTGAGTGGTGCAGTCAAACTATAACAATTTTTAATCAAAGTAGTCTCACTTTTGCATTTTGATTACCGTAAATTCCGGACTATAAGCCGCTACTTTTTTCTTACACTTCGAACCCTGCGGCTTACAAAACGGTGCAACGGATTCATGGGTTTTTCTTCACTGACGGCAATAATAAAAAGTTAAAAAAACAACAACAAAAACAAGCATGATTACCGTAAATTCCGGACTATAAGCCGCCACTTTTTTCCTACACTTCGTACCCTGCGGCTTATAAAACGGTGCAACGGATTCATGGGTTTTTCTTCACTGACGGCAATAATAAAAAGTTAAAAAAAACACCAAAAAAACAAGCATGATTACCGTAAATTCCGGACTATAAGTCGCCACTTTTTTCCTACACTTCGAACCCTGTGGCTTATAAAACGGTGCAACGGATTCATGGGTTTTTCTTCACTGACGGCAATAATAAAAAGTAAAAAAAAACACCAAAAAAACCAAGCATGATTACCGTAAATTCCGGACTATAAGTCGCCACTTTTTTCCTACACTTTGAACCCTGCGGCTTATGAAACGGTGCAACGGATTCATGGGTTTTTCTTCACTGACGGCAATAATAAAAAGTAAAAAAAACACACAAAAAAAACAAGCATGATTACCGTAAATTCCGGACTATAAGTCGCCACTTTTTTCCTACACTTCGATCCCTGCGGCTTATATAACGGTGCAATGGATTCATGGGTTTTTCTTCACCGACGGCAATAATGACAAGTAAAAAATAAACAAAAAAAACCAAGCAATTACATTCAGATATTTTATTGTTTGTGCTAAGGCGCCATCTTTTCTATGAGTGTTGCAGTGTCCTTCCATTTACCTGTAGTGCTTTTATTTTTTATTTTTGTCCATAGCGTTTCTATTCGTATGGATTCTGCATTCATCACTCCAAGCAACGTTTATCATTTTCACAATATAACTAAAACTGTTGATACTTTCTAAACCGTCCCATGTGATGTCTGCAGGAGTGTTTTTATGCATATTTGTACATGCTATTGTAATGTAATGACGCTAGCGTCGTTAGCAATAGCTGATGTGCTAACACGTTTACGAGTTTCTGTGTTAGTATTAATAACATTTTCAACCGGAGTGCTGTCCAGTCTTCTAGCCATCCATAGTGTTTCTACTCATATGGATTCTTCATTCATCACTCCAAGCAACGTTTGTAATTTTCACAATATAACTAAGACTCTTTATACTTACTAAACTGTCCCATGTGATGTCTGTAGGAGTGTTTTCATGCATATTTGTACGTAATGACGTTAGCAATAGCTAATATGCTAACATGAGTGTCTGTGTTATTATTATTATTAACTTACAATTAAATTCCTTTTGTAATGTTTCAGTTTCACAAACTCCTCAGTTTATTCACCAAAACGTCACCATAGATATTGAGTCTGTTTAGCTGATTGGAGAGCTAGCTTCCGCAGCTAGACTGACCTCTGTTTTGTTTGATCGGCCATTTTACTGCCGTGTTACAGACACTGTAAGGTACAATTAAGGTATGTGAATAAACATTTACAAAATATTTTTGTGTAAATAACTAATTTTGCAACAAATATATCTGCGATCTTATAGTCTGGTAATACAGGGACATCCTTTTTTTCCCCCGCAGAAATTTAATGGGTCTGGCTAATATACAGGTGCGCTATAATAGTCCGTAAAATACTTGCTTGCATTATTTAAATTAACTTTAAAAAAGACTCCAATATTTTGACCTGTAGGAAGGAGATTCATATGGTGCCATTCCTCGCCTGTCATGAAACGTAACAAATGTGTTTTGTAAATGGTCTTACAATGTCTTTTGCGGCAATATCAACTTTGACGACAGTGTCAGTTGCTTTGTAGAGTGGCACTTTCCATTATTTTCGGCAGACTGCATTGCATTGTGATTCACATCACCACAGCTGAGCTGTCATACAATACCTTGGAGAGGCATGATTACAGCAAGGACGAACCAACTGTACTACACAAACAAGAACATCAAGTTGCAACTACCGGTTGGATGTACATTTATTCTGCTTCCTGGAGAACGTTGGACATCTGTCAGTAATCACGAGCTGGGGTCGCATTGTACCAAAAAAAAAGTATTTTCATATGAAAAGGGTAAACAAGCGTGTTTGTTCAAACAACTAAAGAAGAGTAAATTCAGACCTAAATGGTGCACTATGTTTATGAGCGCGATTAATAACTATCTTCTTTGCAATATTATTGCAAATACTTTCAAAATATGCCCTTAATTCTTAATATACTTACTGTCACTAAGTTTTGAGCAAATCAATGACTTGCAGTTCAGTAAAACTTTTAAAAAACATTTCTGTAGTTCAGTAAAACCTTTAAAAAACATTTATGTAGGACATTCTGACTCCCAAATTGCATTTGTATCCAAATATCTGTCATGATCCGTGGTCCGGGTCATGTTTTCGTTATGTTCTGTTAGTTTAACTCCAATAGTTCCTGTTTTTTGTGCACTCTTGTTTGTTTTGGTTGCCATGGTGGCATATGATTTTCACCTGCCGCTGGTGTTCGGACGCTCACCTGGCTCTAATCAAGAGACTATTTAAACCGCCTTTGCCAGTCAGTCGGCCTGGCGTCATTGCTCGTTTCAGGTCCGATTCTATAGTTATGCTAGGTTTCATGCCACAGTTTCATGTTGTTCGATGCCATAGTTCATGTTAGTTGTTTCATGTCACAGTTTCAGTTGTTCCATGCCATAGTTATGTTAGTTGTTTGTTTCTTGTTATGCTATAATTTATGCTAATTGTTTGCTTCACGCTATTGTCACGCAACCCTCTACGTAAGTCTTGTTTATTTCATGCCACAGTTAGAGAGTTTTTGCCTGTTATTTTGTAGTTAGAATAATAAATATGTTCCTACCTGCAAGCCTTGTCCGGAATAGTCCGTTTGCATCCCGGGACAACAAACCTCGCAGTAAGTTGCGAAAACCTCGTTATGACAACATCGGGGTATTTTCTTCAGCAAATTGTATCTATGCAAGCAAATAATTACCCGTGATTAATCATGACTAATCACAGTTCTAGAGTGTCATTAATGATGACAGCCCTAATAATTGTAATTAATTATATTTCAAATGTGTGACAGTTTGATTTTTTTTTTTAATTATACAGCATTACCATGAATTGATTAACAAGGACCCCGATTTAAACAAGTTGAAAAACTTATTTGGGTGTTACCGTTTAGTGGTCAATTGTACGGAATCTACTAATAAAAGTTTCAATCAATCAATCAAAAAACATTTTTACTATAAGGCGCACTTAAAATCCTTTTATTTTCTCAAAAGTGCGCCTTATAACCCGGTGCGCCTAATGTACGGAATAATTTTGCTTGTGCTTACCGACCTCAAAGCTATTTTATTTGGTACATGGTGTCATGATAAGTGTGACCAGTAGATGGCAGTCGCACATAAGAGATACGTGTAGACTGCAATGTGACTCGAGTAAACAATACCAAAATTGTATATGTTCCATTGAAAATGCAGAGCATTACACAAGGCGCTCAAAAATCCATCAAAATGTTTTAGTAGGACTTTGGTAAGCTATGAAGCCACACCCATACTTGCCAACCTTGAGACCTCCGATTTCGGGAGGTGGGGGGTGGGGTGTGTGGTCGGGGGTGGGGCGGGGGGCGTGGTTGGGGGCGTGGTTAAGATATATATATATAAGAAATACTTGACTTTCAGTGAATTCTAGCTATATATATATATATATATATATATATATATATATAAAATAAATACTTGAATTTCAGTGTTCATTTACAAACTACAACTTACAAACACTTTAGAGTTAGGCTCCACCATCAGAATGTGTACTTAAACTTATAAAGATCACATGGATATTATTCAGTGAGTTGATTCACCAAAACTAACCTGTTATACAGGAGGAAAAAGCACACAGGACATTTTAATTGTTCACAGACTGGTCGCGCTCATCAGAATGACAAGACACTTCCGGTCTGCAGGTGATAGCATTCAATTGGGAAGAAACGCCCTACTGCCCCATACTGACCAATGTGAATACTGATAAATGTGTAATGACAGCTCCAAAAACGAATTCAAACCACAAAATAAAATAAATAAATCAACACAAAAATGTGACACATTATGGGTGGGTCACATATGCATGTACAGTAGATGGCAGTATTGTCCTGTTTAAAAGTGTCACAACATTGCTGTTTACGGCAGACGAACTGCTTTACGGTAGACACTGTTGTTGTGTGTTGTCAACACGTCACTCAGGTCCGCCTGAATTTCGGGAGTTTTTCGGGAGAAAATTTGTCCCGGGAGGTTTTCGGGAGAGGCGCTGAATTTCGGGAGTCTCCCGGAAAATCCGGGAGGGTTGGCAAGTATGGCCACACCGCTTGATGGATTGTACTGTGCTTCAACATAGGAGTATTATTATGGTGTGTGTATAAGGTAAGATATATTATCTAGCGTTTTGTTTCGCAACATTATGCAAAAGCTGATCTGTATTTGGGATCTGCATAAGTCCTGAAAATTTGCACGCGTCCGCCTTTGTAGTCCGTGCGGACACCATAGTTGTAAGCTTCTTTTTCTTATCTCCCTTCTTGTTATGGGACATTCATCCTCCATTGTTGCCATTTCTAATATAAAGTAGTGTAAAGTTCTTACTTATATCTGTCAGTAGACTCGCCATGAAAGCACTAAAACATACCGGTGTAGTGAGTTTACATTATTCACCCAAGGAACTTTAGTTATTAGAGTTCCGGTCGGACGGTTTTTCACGGGACACATTTCCGGCGTTGTTGTTGTTGCACTAGTGAGACACGGATGAGGAGATGCTGCTCCGTTATTGATTGAAGTAAAGTCTGAATGTCATTAAAACAGTTAGCTCCATCTTTTGACACTTCTTCCACTCCCGTCCTTGCACGCTACACCGCTACAACAAAGATGACGGGGAGAAGACGCTGTCGAAGGTGAGCCGCGTAAATAAGACCCGCCCACAAAACGGCGCATCCTGAAGAAACTGTCAGAAAGCGACTTGAAGATGATCTGTAAAACATCATCTGTGCAACATTTTGATCAAAGAACCACCATCACATGTTATGTAGACCACAAGATAGTGTTTTACATTTATGCTGACCACTCATGCTTCAAACACTGTGTGGAAGACTTGCTCTTCCGGGTTCTTCAGACCACCAATTACGGACATGAACGCCTCGTTCATCTTTCTGAACAATGATTTATTTAGCAATAAATGTTTTTTGTGTTAGTTTTCAGTCATTTCTGTCTGTCTCGTTCGTGTTCTCTCCACCATCAACAACCCCTCTCCTTCCCGGCTGCTGCTCTTTAACAGAGCGATCGGTAATTAGATAAGCCAGCCCAGGTGTGCCATTAATGCACCTGTCGCTAATCTCGAAACCGGTCCTGGCACACACCGCTTCGCTGCAGGTCCGCAGGCCACGCCCCCCCACACACTGTTAATGTAATCTGATTTTAAAAGTTTCCTAACTTCAGCAATAATTGTTTTATTTATTTAGGGTTATACACATAAAAACCCAGCAAAAAAGGAATTAAAGAGTGGAAAAAGTGTAACACTTTGAACGCATTTGATCACAAATCCATTTAAAAACACACCCTGGCTTGCTTTGACGCAGGAAAAAAGATGGGGGGGATTAGACTCCGGTGTCAAATGTCAGGCCTTGTATTAATCCCACGCTGCGTCCTCATGCTGGGAATGCACAAATAAGAGCACAGCAAGATGCCTCTAATGACCCGCAAGAACCAAAAACACCACAAATACACAAGCTGCTGTACCTTTGCGTGAAGTATAGTTCTCAGTATCATCGTCCATGAAGTGTGGTCAATTCTTTGTGAGTAAATATACAAACCCTGTTTCCATATGAGTTGGGAAATTGTGTTAGATGTAAATATAAACAGAATACAATGATTTGCAAATCCTTTTCAACCCATATTCAATGGAATGCACTACAAAAACAAGATATTTGATGTTCAAACTCATAAACCTTTTTTTTTTTTTAGCTCCTCAGCCTTCCCGGTAAGGTCTATTCAGGTGTACTGGAGAGGAGGCTACGCCGGATAGTCGAACCTCGGATTCAGGAGGAACAGTGTGGTTTTCGTCCTGGTCGTGGAACTGTGGACCAGCTCTATACTCTCGGCAGGGTCCTTGAGGGTGCATGGGAGTTTGCCCAACCAGTCTATACAGGTAAAAGCCAGTAAATTAGAATATTTTGAAAAACTTGATTTATTTCAGTAATTGCATTCAAAAGGTGTAACTTGTACATTATATGTATTCATTGCACACAGACTGATGCATTCAAATGTTTATTTCATTTAATTTTGATGATTTGAAGTGGCAACAAATGAAAATCCAAAATTCCGTGTGTCACAAAATTAGAATATTACTTAAGGCTAATACAAAAAAGGGATTTTTAGAAATGTTGGCCAACTGAAAAGTATGAAAATGAAAAATATGAGCATGTACAATACTCAATACTTGGTTGGAGCTCCTTTTGCCTCAATTACTGCGTTAATGCGGCGTGGCATGGAGTCGATGAGTTTCTGGCACTGCTCAGGTGTTATGAGAGCCCAGGTTGCTCTGATAGTGGCCTTCAACTCTTCTGCGTTTTTGGGTCTGGCATTCTGCATCTTCCTTTTCACAATACCCCACAGATTTTCTATGGGGCTAAGGTCAGGGGAGTTGGCGGGCCAATTTAGAACAGAAATACCATGGTCCGTAAACCAGGCACGGGTAGATTTTGCGCTGTGTGCAGGCGCCAAGTCCTGTTGGAACTTGAAATCTCCATCTCCATAGAGCAGGTCAGCAGCAGGAAGCATGAAGTGCTCTAAAACTTGCTGGTAGACGGCTGCGTTGACCCTGGATCTCAGGAAACAGAGTGGACCGACACCAGCAGATGACATGGCACCCCAAACCATCACCCAACCATGCAAATTTTGCATTTCCTTTGGAAATCGAGGTCCCAGAGTCTGGAGGAAGACAGGAGAGGCACAGGATCCACGTTGCCTGAAGTCTAGTGTAAAGTTTCCACCATCAGTGATGGTTTGGGGTGCCATGTCATCTGCTGGTGTCGGTCCACTCTGTTTCCTGAGATCCAGGGTCAACGCAGCCGTCTACCAGCAAGTTTTAGAGCACTTCATGCTTCCTGCTGCTGACCATCTCTATGGAGATGGAGATTTCAAGTTCCAACAGGACTTGGCGCCTGCACACAGCGCAAAAGCTACCCGTGCCTGGTTTACGGACCATGGTATTTCTGTTCTAAATTGGCCCGCCAACTCCCCTGACCTTAGCCCCATAGAAAATCTGTGGGGTATTGTAAAAGGAAGATGCAGAATGCCAGACCCAAAAACGCAGAAGAGTTGAAGGCCACTATCAGAGCAACCTGGGCTCTCATAACACCTGAGCAGTGCCAGAAACTCATCGACTCCATGCCACGCCGCATTAACGCAGTAATTGAGGCAAAAGGAGCTCCAACCAAGTATTGAGTATTGTACATGCTCATATTTTTCATTTTCATACTTTTCAGTTGGCCAACATTTCTAAAAATCCCTTTTTTGTATTAGCCTTAAGTCCATCCATCCATCCATTTTCTACCGCTTATTCCCTTTGGGGTCGCGGGGGGGCGCTGGAGCCTATCTCAGCTACAATCGGGCGGAAGGCGGGGTACACCCTGGACAAGTCGCCACCTCATCGCAGGGCCAACACAGATAGACAGACAACATTCACACTCACATCCACACACTAGGGCCAATTTAGTGTAGCCAATCACCTTATCCCCAGGTGCATGTCTTTGGAGGTGGGAGGAATGCGGAGTACCCGGAGGGAACCCACGCAGTCACGGGGAGAACATGCAGCCTTAAGTAATATTCTAATTTTGTGACACACGGAATTTTGGATTTTCATTTGTTGCCACTTCAAATCATCAAAATTAAATGAAATAAACATTTGAATGCATCAGTCTGTGTGCAATGAATAAATATAATGTACAAGTTACACCTTTTGAATGCAATTACTGAAATAAATCAAGTTTTTCAAAATATTCTAATTTACTGGCTTTTACCTGTATGTGCTTTGTGGACTTGGAGAAGGCATTCGACCGTGTCCCTCGGGAAGTCCTGTGGGGAGTGCTCAGAGAGTATGGGGTATCGGACTGTCTGATTGTGGCGGTTCGTTCCCTGTACGATCAGTGTCAGAGCTTGGTCCGCATTGCCGGCAGTAAGTCGGACACGTTTCCAGTGAGGGTTGGACTCCGCCAAGGCTGCCCTTTGTCACCGATTCCGTTCATAACTTTTATGGACAGAATTTCTAGGCGCAGTCAAGGCGTTGAGGGGATCCGGTTTGGTGGCTGCAGGATTAGGTCACTGCTTTTTGCAGATGATGTGGTCCTGATGGCTTCATCTGGCCAGGATCTTCAGCTCTCGCTGGATCGGTTCGCAGCCGAGTGTGAAGCGACTGGGATGAGAATCAGCACCTCCAAGTCCGAGTCCATGGTTCTCGCCCAGAAAAGGGTGGAATGCCATCTCCGGGTTGGGGAGGAGACCCTGCCCCAAGTGGAGGAGTTCAAGTACCTCGGAGTTTTGTTCACGAGTGAGGGAAGAGTGGATCGTGAGATCGAAAGGAGGATCGGTGCGGCACCTTCAGTAATGCGGACGCTGTATCGATCCGTTGTGGTGAAGAAGGAGCTGAGCCGGAAGGCAAAGCTCTCAATTTACCGGTCGATCTACGTTCCCATCCTCACCTATGGTCATGAGCTTTGAGTCATGACCGAAAGGACAAGATCACGGGTACAAGCGGCCGAAATGAGTTTCCTCCGCCGGGTGGCGGGACTCTCCCTTAGAGATAGGGTGAGAAGCTCTGTCATCCGGGAGGAGCTCCAAGTAAAGCCGCTGCTCCTCCACATGGAGAGGAGCCAGATGAGGTGGTTTGGGCATCTGGTCAGGATGCCACCTGAACGCCTCCCTAGGGAGGTGTTTAGGGCACGTCCAACCGGTAGGAGGCCACGGGGAAGACCGAGGACACGTTGGGAAGACTATGTCTCCTGGCTGGCCTGGGAACGCCTCGGGGTCCCACGGGAAGAGCTGGACGAAGTGGCTGGGGAGAGGAAAGTCTGGGCTTCCCTGCTTAGGCTGTTGCCCCCGCGACTCGACCTCGGATTAGCGGAAGAAAATGGATGGATGGAATAATTAACTTAGAATTTCATGGCTGCAACACGTGCCAAAGTAGTTGGGAAAGGGCATGTTCACCACTGTGTTAAATGATAAATGATAAATGGGTTATACTTGTATAGCTTTTCTACCTTCAAGGTACTCAAAGCGCTTTGACACTATTTCCACATTCACCCATTCACACACACATTCACACACTGATGGCGGGAGCTGCCATGCAAGGCGCTAACCAGCAGCCATCAGGAGCAAGGGGTGAAGTGTCTTGCCCAAGGACACAACGGACGTGACTAGGATGGTAGAAGGTGGGGATTGAACCCCAGTAACCAGCAACACTCTGATTGCTGGCACGGCCACTCTACCAACTTCGCCACATGGCCTTTCCTTTTAACAACACTCAGTAAACGTTTGGGAACTGAGGAGAAACATTTTTTAAGCTTCTCCGGTGGAATTATTTTCCATTCTTGCTTGATGTACAGCTTAAGTTGTTCAACAGTCCGGGGGTCTCCGTTGTGGTATTTTAGGCTTCATAATGCGCCACACATTTTCAATGGGAGACAGGTCTGGACTACAGGCAGGCCAGTCTAGTACCCGCACTCTTTTACTATGAAGCCACGTTGATGTAACACGTGGCTTGGCATTGTCTTGCTGAAATAAGCAGGGGCGTCCATGGTAACGTTGCTTGGATGGCAACATATGTTGCTCCAAAACCTGTATGTACCTTTCAGCATTAATGGCACCTTTACTGATGTGTAAGTTACCCATGTCTTGGGCACTAATACACCCCCATACCATCACAGATGCTGGCTTTTCAACTTTGGGCCATAACAATCCGGATGGTTCTTTTCCTCTTTGTTCCGGAGGACACAATGTCCACAGTTTCCAAAAACAATTTGAAATGTGGACTCGTCAGACCACAGAACACTTTTCCACTTTGTATCAGTCCATTTTAGGTGAGCTCAGGCCCAGCGAAGCCTACGGCGTTTCTGGGTGTTGTTGATAAATGGTTTTCGCCTTGCATAGGAGTCTTTTAACTTGCACTTACAGATGTAGCGACTTACTGACGGTGGGTTTCTGAAGTGTTCCTGAGCCCATGTGGTGATATCCTTTACACACTGATGTCGCTTGTTGATGCAGTACAGCCTGAGGGATCGAAGGTCACGGGCTTAGCTGCTTACGTGCAGTGATTTCTTCAGATTCTCTGAACCCTTTGATGATATTACGGACCGTGGATGGTGAAATCCCTAAATTCCTTGCAATAGCTGGTTGAGAAAGGTTTTTCTTAAACTGTTCAACAATTTGCTCACGCATTTGTTGACAAAGTGGTGACCCTCGCCCCATCCTTGTTTGTGAATGACTGAGCATTTCACAGAATCAACTTTTATACCCAATCATGGCACCCACCTGTTCCCAATTTGCCTGTTCACCTGTGGGATGTTCCAAATAAGTGTTTGATGAGCATTCCTCAACTTTATCAGTATTTATTGCCACCTTTCCCAACTTCTTTGTCACGTGTTGCTGGCATCAAATTCTAAAGTTAATGATTATTTGCAAAAAAAAATGTTTATCAGTTTGAAATATGTTGTCTTTGTAGCATATTCAACTGAATATGGGTTGAAAATGATTTGCAAATCATTGTATTCCGTTTGTATTTACATCTAACACAATTTCCCAACTCATATGGAAACGGGGTTTGTATATGTAAACTATATATAAAGATATAATGACAAGTAAGTGGTCACTCCACAATGTTGTGTCAGTCCATGTTCAATGTTAATGTCAACTCTAGTATCACTCGACGTTCATTGTAAAAAGCGCCACTTTACCACATTTTACAGTTTTAAAAATAGAATGACAAGTAGGTGGTCGCTCCGCAATGTTGTGTGTTCTGTGCCTTATTAGTTCTATCTGCTGACCATTCATTTATCCATATTACTTGGCATATATTGTAAATAAACACTCTTTTACGTTGCGGTTTTAAAGATAGAATGACAGGTATGTGACCGTTTCACAATGTTGTGGGCCTTCATGTTTATGTTAATGTTCTGCCTATTATTTCTCCATAATTTGGTCGTGAACTCCAGTTTCACTCCACAATGTTGTGTCAGTCCATGTTCAATGTTAATGTCAACTCTCGTATCACTCGACGTTCATTGTAAAAAGCGCCACCTTACCACATGTTACAATTTTAAAAATAGAATGACAAGTAGGTGGTCGCTCCGCCATGTTGTGTGCATCCATGTTCAGATCCGTGTTTTGTTATTTTCAACACTTCTCTATAATTTAGTTTAAACTCCATTTTCACTTAAAATGAAATGTAAATTAGCACCATCCTCACCATGTGAGTCAGGTCTAACTCGGTTTTGTGTTTCAGGAAATGTTTAATTTCCAGCGCTCTTATTTTGGTTTCACTTCCTTTTTGGCTCACACCACTCCTCAGGCCTGAGCGCTGTATCCCTCACCTGTCTCTGATTGGCAAGCTGAGCACACCTGTTATGGGTTGCCAATCAGGCGTCTTCAATGTTTTGTATGCATGCTCGCTCGTGCTTCTTGTGCACTTCCCCGCTGCACGTTTCCTAAGTGTCGTGCTTGGAAAAATGTTGCTTACTTGCACATCGCTCTTGTCTCATGTTGCAGTTTTAAAGATGGAATGACAGGTAAGTGGTCACTCCGCAATGTTATGTGCATCTATGATTATGTTCCCTGCATTTTTAGTTTCACCCACTCATCATTTATCCCTCCATAATTTAGTGTCAGTTGTCATTTATTGTAAACAAACAACCTTTCACCACACATTGCAGTAATGAAGATAAAATGACTGGTCAACTATTTTTTTTGTGCATCCATGTTTATGTGCCGCACCTGCATAGTTTTACCCAGAATACATTGTAAATAATCACTCTTTTGCCACACATTGCGTTTTTAGAGATAACACGACGGGTAAGTGGCCGCTCCGCAATGTTGTATGCATTCAATGTTTATGTTTATGTTCTGCCCATCATTTCTCCATAATTTGGTCCTGAACTCCAGTTTCACTGTGCATTTATTCTAAATAATCACCCGCTCACCACATACTTCAGTATTGATGATAAAATGACAGGTCATCATGCGCTCCACAACGTTGCATGCGTCCGTGGTTATGTTCCGCACCTGATTTAGTTTTAACCACTCATTTCTCCATAATTTAGTACATTTTTACTGGGAATGCATTTTAAATAAACAACCCTCATGCCATATGTTGGGTTTTTAAAAGATAGAATGATGGGTAGGTCGCCACTCCACTACGTTGTGTTCATTCGTGTTCATGTTCTGCCCATAATTTCGCCATAATTTGGTCCTGAACGCCAGTTTCACTCTGCATTTATTCTAAATAAGCACTCGCTCACCACATGCTGCAGTATTGATGATAAAATTACAGGTCATCATGCGCTCCACAACGTTGCATGCGTCCATGGTTATGTTCCGCACCTGATTAGTTTTAACCACTCATTTCTCCATAATTGATAACATTTTTACTTCGAATGCATTTTAAATAAACAACCCTCATGCCACATGTTGGGTTTTTTAAAGATAGAATGACAGATAGGTTGCCACTCCGCAATGTGGTGTTCATGTTCTGCCCATCATTTCGCCATAATTTGGTCCTGAACGCCAGTTTCACTCTGTATTTATTCTAAATAAGCACTCGCTCACCACATGCTGCAGTATTGATGATAAAATGACAGGTCGGTGTTCGCTCCGCAATGTTGTGTGCATCCATGTGTATGTTCTGTGCCTTATTAGTTTTATCTGCTGACCACTTATTTCTCCATTTTACTTGGCATGTATTGTAAATAAACACTCTTGCAAGATGCGGTTTTAAAGATAGAATGACAGATAGGTTGCCACTCCGCAATGTTGTGTTCATTCGTGTTCATGTTCTGCCCATCATTTCTCCATAATTTGGTCCTGAACACCAGTTTGACTCTGCATTTATTCTAAATAAGCACTCTCTCACCACATGCTGCAGTATTGATGACAAAATGACAGGTCGGTGTTCGCTCCGCAATGTTGTGTGCATCCATGTGTATGTTCTGTGCCTTATTAGTTGTATCTGCTGACCACTCATTTATCCATATTACTTGGCATGTATTGCAAATAAACACTCTTGCAAGATGCGGTTTTAAAGATAGACTGACAGATAGGTTGCCACTCCGCAATGTTGTGTTCATTCATGTTTATGTTCTGCCCATCATTTCCCCATGATTGGGTCCTGAACTCCAGTTTCACTAGGCATTTGTTCTAAATAAGCCCCCACTCACCAAATATTGCAGTATTGATGACAGAATGGCAGGTCGGCATTTGCTCCGCAATGTTGTGTGCATCCATGTTTGTATTCTGCGCCTTATAAGTTTTACCTGCTGAACACTCATTTCTCCATAGTAAAGTCATTTTTTACTTGGCATATATTGTAAATAAACACTCATGTTGTGGTTTTAAAGGTAGAATGACAGGTTGGTGACCGTTTCACAATGTTGTGGGCATTCATGTTTATGTTCTGCCCTTTATTTCTCCATAATTTGGTCGTGAACTCCAGTTTCACTCGGCATTTGTTCTAAATTAGCCCCCGCTCACCAAATATTGCAGTATTGATGACAGAATGACAGGTCGGCGTTCGCTCCGCAATGTTGTGTGCATCCATGTTCATGTTCTGTGCCTAGTTAGTTTTACCTGCTGAACACTCATTTCTCCAGAGTAAAGTAATTTTTTACTTGGACTATATTGTAAATAAACACTCTCTTACGTTGCGGTTTTAAAGGCAGAATGACAGGTATGTGACTGTTTCACAATGTTGTGGGCATTCATGTTTATGTTCTGCCTATTATTTCTCCATAATTTGGTCGTGAACTCCAGTTTCACTCTGCATTTGTTCTAAATAAGCCCCCACTTACCACATATTGCCGTATTGATGACAGAATGACAGGTCGGTGTTCGCTCCGCAATGTTGTGTGCTTCCATGTTTATAATCTGTGCATTTATTAGTTTTACCTGCTGACCACTCATTCCTATATAGTAAAGTCATGTTTTACCTGGAATAAATTGTAAATAAACACTCTCTTACGTTGCGGTTTTAAAGGCAGAATGACAGGTATGTGACCGTTTCACAATGTTGTGGGCATTCATGTTTATGTTCTGCCTATTATTTCTCCATAATTTGGTCGTGAACTCCAGTTTCACTCTGCATTTGTTCTAAATAAGCCCCCACTTACCACATATTGCCGTATTGATGACAGAATGACAGGTCGGTGTTCGCTCCACAATGTTGTGTGCATCCATGTTTAAGACCCGTGCATTATTAGTTTTACCTGCTGACCACTCATTTCTATATAGTAAAGTCATGTTTTACCTGGAATATATTGTAAATAAACACTCATGTTGTGGTTTTAAAGGTGGACTGACAGGTTGGTGACCGTTTCGCAATGTTGTGTTCATTCATGTTTGTGTTCTGCCTATTATTGCTCCATAATTTGGTCGTGAACGCCAGTTTCACTCTGCATTTTTTTTTTCTAAATAAGCCCTTGCTCACCAAATATTGCAGTATTCATGACAGAATGACAGGTCACCGTTCGCTCCGCAATGTTGTGTGCACCCATATTTGTTCTCTGTGCCTTTATTAGTTTTACCTGCTGACCACTCATTTCTCCATATTTTGGTCTTAAACTCGATTTTCACTTAACATTTATTGTAAATAACCACTGTCTCACCTCATGTTGTGGTATGAGAGATGGATTGACATACAGGTCGCTCCACGATGGTGTGTGCATCCATGTTTGGGTTCCATTAAAGCCCAGATTTCACTTGACAGTTATTGTTATGTACTATTAACATTGTTGAATCCCGTATGTTATTAAGGTTGAGCCACTATATGAAAATCCATGACCCCCACGCCTCTTAAATGGTTATGAATAAACTTCAGTCAGGTCAATCTCCTCCATATTGACTAAATGGCCCTCAAAAGTGCTTTTTTTTCACCATGCGGTGCTAATAAGAACAGCGTCTGCGTGCACGTGGAGTACATGAAACAAACAAAGAGACACGCGGAGCACTTTGATCAAGCGATCCATAAACAAAGACGAAAAAGAAGCCCCTGCAAAAAGGGCGCTATGTGCACATCAAACTGTGTCAAATCATCAATAATAAGCTTCTGCCTCTCTGAAGGCCGACGCTCACAACCAGCGCCATCAATTAGACGCCGCACTTTTGTGTGTATGTTTCTGCCTGCGCTCGTGGCGAGGACCAGCCGTCAGACATGTCTTGTCGAGCGCTGCCAAACTTAACTTGTTTACTTGTAGATGACTTAAAATCAGATGTGCTGCCATTGTGGGGAGTAATGAAGGCTCCTTGTCGCTATTTGAATGGCAGATCCTTGCCTTTTTTTTAATTACCTGATGTTTGAAACAACACTCACAGGCCAAAATATTTTAGATATGTACACCTGCACAATCCTCAACATAAATCCTCCCTAGGTAGGGGTGTAACGGTACGTGTATTTGTATAGAACCGTTTCGGTACGGGGGTTTCGGTTCGGTTCGGAGGTGTACCGAACGAGTTTCCACACGAACATATAAAGTAGCCACCTAAGCTGAAGTCTTAACAAGCTGCTCCGCTTCCTTCTGCCTGTTTCTGTCAGTCCTCTACACAGCACCCAGCATTGTCCCACCCACACAACCATCTGATTGGTTACAAACAGAGCGGTAACAGCCAATCAGCAGTGCGTATTCAGAGCGCATGTAGTCAGTGCTTAGCGTTTAGCAGGTAAGCATCAGGCAGCGGACTCTCCCCAAATGATAATAAACACCACCCAGTCAACTACTAGTTACGTCACTATGAGCCCGTTGACCTTCTAGAAACATAAACGGCAGCTTCAGCTCGCTCGCAGTCCTGGCTTGAGGTGAAGGCTAATTCGCTTTTAGCGTAACGTTAGCTCATTTTGCCGTGCGTGTGCGTGTGCTCGTGCGTGTGCGCGTGCATGTGTGCGTGTTACGGACAGCAAAGCCCTGTCTGTCTGTTATTTCACTTTACCTTTTTCTGTGTTGATTGAGCTGTGTTGAAGCAGCAAAAAAGGACATGATGTTAAATGAAGAGTTTCTATGGCGTCACATTAGTGCCAAAAATCCGAGCGCATAAAAACTATTATCACGCGCTGATTCTCCACTTCGTGCGCCGTCTCGTTCTGTGCGCTCTCTGTGTACTCCTGGCATCTCTCCTCGCGCTGTCATGTTTCTTTTTGGCACTTTGGGGGCGGGTATGCTTAGACGGCCCCTCCTTTCTGATTGGCTCTGAGCATTTTTCAAATGACCAATGATTCTCCAGCGTAGCAACGTTGTAGCCATCTTACCTCGGACATCTAGCTTCAATCACTACGTTGATGTCAATGGTACATGTACTAATTAAATTACCATAACTTGCTCGATTTTCGACCAATTTACAAACGGTTTGCCTTGTTACAAATCTTATTACATGTAGATATGACATAGGATGCTGTACCTGTTGAAATTACCTCTTTCGCTTAAAAAAAAAAAAAAGACTTAATTGTGCAACATAGTTGTGTAGGGTCAGTGTTAGTCAGTTCTCTGATTATTTTAAACTGTTTCAGAATACATTATTAAAATGTTTTTTTTAACATTTTAAAAACAAAATTCAAAGATTATTTCATTAATTTTATGGCTGAATCAAAAGAAATTCCATAAATTAGAAAACAAATGTTCAAGAAGAAGTGAAAATATAAAATAATGTTATGGTTGGATGTTATTGCTGGTGGACCAGTTCTGGCTGAAAGATGTGATTATGGTGTTTGTTGTCTTATTATTTATTTGGGTCACATTTTGTATTACCCTGTATTGTGTTTATGTGGTATGAAATAACCTTCATCAGCGCGCCACATTTTTTATCCACTTCTTCCTCCGTAAATCTTGATACATATTGACGATGACCCGCCCTGCTATACTTCTGATTGGCTCTGAGCATTTTTCGCCTGACCAATCAGAAAGAAGGGGCCGTCCAAGCATAACCGCCCCCAAAGGGCCAAAACGAAACGAGACGGCGCGCGCGCAGAAAGGCACCGCGCGCGCGCGCAAAATGGCACCATGCGTGCGCAAAAGGGTGTCGCGCGCGCACGAAGTGGAGCATCAGCGCGCGCACGAAGTGGAGAATCAGCGCGCGATAACAGTTTTTATGCGCTCGGATTTTTGGCACTAATATGACGCCATAAGTTTCTGTCTCTGATAGTTGATATAATAATGTAACTGCATCATTAAGCCTACATAAACTCCATGGTGTTCAGGGATGACTAGTCTCTCCTATTGCTATTGTACTATTTTTTTCAGCCATAGTTACATTAATCATTAGTAATGCAGCAGCCTAGTTTTGAATGGCAGGGTCCCTGCTATCACATGTTGATAAAAATATAACATTTAAATAATAAAAATCAACTACAGGCTTCCCAAATGCTTTAATAAATTTAAGCATGATTAGTTGACCTGAAACTGTTTAATATTGCACTTTTTATATGTAGAAGAAAAGTTTTGTCATTTTATTCAATCTGAGCAACAACTTGAGGCAGTTTAATGTTGATTAACGTGGGCAGAATTATTATAGTGTTCCCAATGTTAAAAGGATAAAGCCATTGTTTACAAATTTGGTAAATAAATAACCAAAACATATATATTTTGTTGTTTTCTTACTGTACCGAAAATGAACCGAACCGTGACCTCTAAACCGAGGTACGTACCAAACCAAAATTTTTGTGTACCGTTACATCCCTATTCCTCCGACTATTTTGGGCTCTGGGAATCACTAATAAGTCAGAGTTCTTTGCTGGAACATATGGTACAATATAATCGGCAAGATAGGATGGAGCTAGACCGTGTAGTATTTTATACGTAAGTAGTATAACCTTCAAGTCACATCTTAAGTGCACAGGAAGCCAGTGCAGGTGAGCCAGTATAGGTATATATGTACAGGTATATACAGTATAGGCGTAATATGATCAAACTTTCTTGTTCTTGTCAAAAGACTAGCAGCCGCATTTTGTACCAACTGTAATCTAGACATAGGGAGACCCGAAAATAATACGTTACAGTAATCGAGACGAGACGTAACGAACGCATGTTAGTCGACAAAATGGAACGAATTTTAGCGATATTACAGAGATGAAAGAAGGCCGTTTTAGTAACACTCTTAATGTGAGACTCAAACGAGAGAGTTGGGTGGAAGATAATACCCAGATTCTTTACTGATTCGCCTTGTGTAATTGTTTGGTTGTCAAATGTTAAGGTGCTATTATTAAATAGATGTCGGTGTCTAGCAGGACACCGACTAGCATGTTTCCCCCTATACTGGTGTATATCAATGAATTTGAATATATTGGAAAAGTTTATGCAAAACCCAATTTTGCATACATTTCCCGGAAAGGGACAAGCGGTAGAAAAATGGATGGATAGATTTGCAAAAAAAAAAAAAAATACTTTGCATGCTATTCTGATTTTTCGAGTAAACCAAGTTGTATGAAAATAATACGGGTGTGAATCTTTGGGCGATTCGAACTGATTCAGATTCCTGGGTTGACAATTCGATTCAGACTCGTTCTTGATTCAACACCGTTCTTGAGTCAAACCGATTGCCGCAATGTATTATTTGGTATAATAATCCGAATTTCAAAACTTATATATTTCGCAGCAATTCACTGTTATGTCACAGTAAAATACTGTAATTTAAATGTACTGTAACATCATAACAAATGACGATACCCTTATTTCGCAGCAATTAACTGGTATTTTTAAGTAAACCAGTATAAACATGCATTTTCAAGCCTCCCGTCAATTTGCATCATGTGTATGTAAATAATACGGGCGTGAATCTTTGGGCGATTCGAACTGATTCAGATTCCTGGGGTGACAATTAGATTCAGACTCGTTCTTGATTCAACACCGTTCTTAAGTCAAACTGATTGCCGCAATGTATTATTTGGTATAATAATCAGAATTTCAAAACAAGTTACAGGTTAGAAAAGCTCCTTCTGTTTGGATGGAGACGGCCTAAAAAAAGGCCAACTAAAAAATTAATTCTCGTTAACAAACATTTTGAATAAGAATCGCGATTCGGATGTGAATTGACTTTTTTGTGCATCCCTAGTAAATAATGTCAACAATGCTACTTTAATGTGGAAGTATATACAGTATATCCTCATCCCTTTTTATCAGTGTTCATTATATAGCACAGGTGTCAAACTCAAGGCCAGTTCTGAAAATTATATGTGTCAATAAAGTACTTAATATTTTCTCACGAAATGTAATTGATTTATTTCATTTTGACAGAAAAAAATATATGAACTGTTTGAAATTGCATTTAATACTTTAATAGTATCTAATATTGCAACAAATATTACAGTATATTATCATACTTATCATACATCACCATATTATGGACGCGACTACAAAAAATATCCCGCTAGTAAAACTAAAGCATGTGATAAAAGGTCATTATGAGATTATAAAGAGTCACAATTATGATATAAAAAGTCGAAATTAGTAGTATTAGATCAAAAGTAATCACGTGATTATGACTTTTTATATCATAATTAAGATTCTTTATCTCATAATTTCGATTTTTTTTTTTTAATCTCATATTATGTTTCATAATCTCGATTTTTTTTTTTTTGTCTAATTAAAAAATATTTATCTGATCAATTTGATTTGTTATCTCATAATTTTGACATTTTAATCTAATAATTTTGGTTTTTTTAATAACATAATTTATGACTTTTTAGAAAATGGATGGATGGACTTTTTATCTCATAATTATGACATTTTATCGCAGTATTTCAATTTTGTATTTAATAATGATGACTTTTTACTTCCTGCGACGAGGTGGCGACTTGTCCAGGGTGTACCCCGCCTTCCCCCCGAATGCAGCTGAGATAGGCTCCAGCACCCCCCGCGACCCCGAAAGGGATCAGCGGTAGAAAATGGATGGATGGATGGATTCTTTATCTCATAACTTCGATTTTTTTTTTATCTCATAATCTCGATTATTTTTTTTTTTTGTCTAATAATTAAGAATATTTATCTGATCATTTCGATTTCTTATCCCATAATTTTGACATTTTTATCTGATACTTTAGCTTTTTTTTAATTAATATAATTTACGACTTTTTAGAAAATGGATGGACTTTTTATCTCATAATTATGACATTTTATCGCAGAATTTCGATTTTTGTATTTAATAATGATGACTTTTTACTTCCTGCGACGAGGTGGCGTCTTGTCCAGGGTGTACACCGCCTTCCGCCCGAATGCAGCTGAGATGGGCTCCAGCACCCCCCGCGATCCCGAAAGGGATAAGCGGTAGAAAGTGGATGGATTCTTTATCTCATAACTTAGATTTTTTTTTTTTTATCTCATATTATGATCTCATAATCTCGATTATTTATTTTTTTTGTCTAATAATTAAGAATATTTATCTGATCATTTTGATTTCTTATCTCATAATTTAGACATTTTTATCTAATAATTTAGCTTTTTTTTTAAATAATATAATTTACGACTTTTTAGAAAATGGATGGATGGATGGACTTTTTATCTCATATTAGGACATTTTATCGCAGAATTTCGATTTTTGTATTTAATAATGATGACTTTTTACTTCCTGTGACGAGGTGGCGTCTTGTCCAGGGTGTACCCCGCCTTCCGCCCGAATGCAGCTGAGATGGGCTCCAGCACCCCCCGCGACCCCGAAAGGGACAAGCGGTAGAAAATGGATGGATGGATGGATTCTTTATCTCATAACTTCGATTTTTTTTTAATCTCATATTATGATCTCATAATCTCGATTATTATTTTTTTTGTCTAATAATTAAGAATATTTATCTGATCATTTCGATTTCTTATCTCATAATTTTGACATTTTTATATAATTATTTAGCT
>NC_084574.2:10390000-10392500 GCF_033978685.3 Nerophis lumbriciformis | reverse complement strand
ACACATTTTTAAAATATTTAAATTAATAATTTCAAATGGGGATTTTCCCACTGTAATTCAAAATGTAAAAATACTGTTTTAATATTTTTTATGCAACACTATTAGTACATTTTTGTTTTAATATTTTAATTAATCATTTAAAATTGGGATGTTCCCTGTTTAATTCAAAATGTAAAAATACTGTTAATATTTTTTTATATGTCAATATTAATAATTTTTTTTAAAATATTTTAATTAATCATTAAGATTGGGATTTTCCCTGTTTAATTCCTAACTTAAAAATACTGTTAATAATTTTTTATACGTCAATATTATTATTATTTTTTTATATATTTTAATTATTCATTTAAAATTGGGATTTTCCTTGTTTAATTCAAAATTTAAAATAATGTTTTAGTATTTTTTTATGTCAATATTAACACATTTAAAAAAATATTTTAATTAATCATTTAAAATTGGGATTTCCCCGTTCAATTCAAAATGTAAAAATAATGAGATATATATATATATATATATATATATATATGTATATATATATATATATATATATATTAGGGGTGTGGGGAAAAATCTATTTGAATTGCAATTCTCACGTTGTGCGATTCAGAATCGATTCTCGTTTTTTTAAAATAGATTTCATTTTTTTTTTTTTTTTATATTTTTTTATTTTTTTTTTATTTTTATTTTATTTTTTTTATTAATCAATCCAAAAAAACAATACACAACAATACCATAACAATGCAATCCAATTCCAAAACCAAACCCGAGCCAGCAACACTCAGAACTGCAATAAACAGAGCAATTGAGAGGAGACACAAACACGACACAGAACAAACCAAAAGTAGTGAAACAAAAATGAATATTATCAACAACAGTATCAATATTAGTTACAATTTCAACATAGCAGTGATTAAAAATCCCTTATTGACATTATCATTAGACATTAATAAAAAAAAATTTTTAAAAAGGACAATAGTGTCACAGTGGCTAACACTTAAAGTTAAAGTTAAAGTACCAATGATTGTCACACACACACTAGGTGTGGCGAAATTATTCTCTGCCTTTGACCCATCACCCTTGATGACCCCCTGGGAGGTGAGGGGAGCAGTGAGCAGCAGAGCTGGCCGCGCGGGAATCATTTTTAGTGATTTAACCCCCAATTCCAACCCTTGATACTGAGTGCCAAGCAGGGAGGTAATGGGTCCCATTTTTATAGTCTTTGGTATGACTCGGCCGGGGTTTGAACTCACAACCTACCCATCTCAGGGCAGACACTCTAACCACTAGGCCACTGAGTAGTAGGCATCTCATAAGCTTGACAACACACTGTGTCCAATATTTTCACAAAGATAAAATAAGTCATATTTTTGGTTCATATAATAGTTAAAACAAATTTACATTATTGCAATCAGTTGATAAAACATTGTCCTTTACAATTATAAAAGCTTTTTACAAAAATCTACTCTGCTTGCATGTCAGCAGACTGGGGTAGATCCTGCTGAAATCCTATGTGTGTGTGTGTGTGTGTGTGTGTGTGTGTGTGTGTGTGTGTGTGTGTGTGTGTGTGTATATATGTGTATATATATATATATATATATATATATAGTGATTTAATTGTGACTGTTTTGTTTGTTTGTTTAGCATATGAATAGTTATGTTTTTGGGAATACCTGCCATAAAACACAACACTTTCCAGTGAGGTGCTCAAACTCCAACGTGTTCTGTACAATGCAAAATAGAGAGAGAAATAATCTGTTCCAGGGTCAAACTGTCCCAGTCATGAATCAATGTTGAACAATTTGTACACACTAAATTACCTACAGAGAAAAGCGCTTCACAAATGGACTGCAATATTCTAATGAATATTATTATTATACACATAAAACACAAACTAGAGCCACCATGTGATGTATTTACAGTGTGCATATAAATATTTGACACAGATTACATTGTGCATTTTTACTATACAAGTAGTCTATAAACACAATCATTTCCAGTGTATTCTGTACAATACGATACAACTAGATTTGCTGTGGACTTTAACCAATTCTGCCTAGCAACAAGTGACACGTGACCATAAAAAGTAATCGTACAAAGTGTCTGCTACTGATTGTTTAGTTTGGTAAAGAAGAGGATTTCAAGAGCGCGTGTTTTTCTGAAAATGCACGTTTGCTACAGACTGAGTTGGCGCCTTAGCCATGTTTTTTTTTCCGACAAAAAAGCGAGACTGTTTTATTTTTATTCGAACCTTCCAAACAGCAGCACAGCTTTGAAGAAAAATCTACTTTCTGTCCCAATCCATCCCTCGTCTTTCCTTCGCAGCAGCGCGAACGCAAGCAAACAAGAGGAGTAAACACAACAAAAATATCACTTTGCTCTCTCGGCCCCCCTCTGGATATGTGAACACTGTTGCAAGGATCGCAGGCCGTGGCGGGGATGGCGATGCTTTGACACGTAGATCGTCAAATCACACCTCCCCACCCTCCAGTTTACATAATCC
>NC_084574.2:10380000-10385000 GCF_033978685.3 Nerophis lumbriciformis | reverse complement strand
CTGGCAGTTATTCCACAAAAGCCAAACAGCACATATTTGTCCATTATTTTTTAAAGGGCATAAAAACATTTTGGATTCTTCTTTCTTTTTTTTCCCTCAAATCTCTCAATTCACTTCGGTCCTACACAAAAATTAAAAAAAAATTCATATATATATATTTTTTTAACTCTTAGAAAGCCTTTTAATCAAATGATGTCACAGTTGTCAATTAGTGTAAATTTGCATAACATGAGTTATTTTTCTCCTAAACGTGTGACGTTATTTGATCAAAAGGGGGGGAAAATACCAAAAAAACAATTTGATAGTTCATCAAAAAACGGGGGGGAAAAAAATACTTATACTCTGTTTGGCTTTGAAGATAATTCCAATTTAATGTTCTTAAAGGGTTTAAAAAGGAAGCAAACATGTGTAATATGAGAGAGAAAATGCTATTAATAAGCTTTGTGTCTGTTTTTTTTGTGTTTACATGAAATAGCTTAAAACCAAAAAAAACAAAATTATATATATATATTTACACATAAACATGTGTAATATGACAGGGAAAATGCTATTAATAAGCTTTGTGTCTGTTGTTTTGTGTTTACATGAAATAACTTAAATTAAAAAATTAAAAAAATAATTATATATATATATATATATTTTATTTTTTTATTTTTTTAATAAAATAAAAATAATAATTATATATATATATATATATATATTATTTTTTTTTATTTTTTTTTTTATTTAAGTTATTTCATGTAAACACAAAACAACAGACACAAAGCTTATTAATAGCATTTCCCTCTCATATTACACATGTTTGTGTAAATATATATATATATATATATATATATATATATTATTATTATTATTATTTAATCTATTTCATGTAAACACAAAAAAACAGACACAAAGCTTATTAATAGCATTTTCATTTTTCTTTTCTTTTTTTTACAAAAATAGTTGCGGTGTGTGTGTATGTATATATATATATATACCGCACCGATTTTTGTTAAAAAAAATAATTTAAAAAAGGCATGCGCACATCAGTGTTTGTAAGCCCATTATATTATCATAATTGAAATAATGTTGCTATTATTTGCTGTTCCTCCAGCCATCCTAAGGCCCGATTGATCCTCTATTCGTCAATGTCACTGAAAAGCAAGAAACTGTTCCTTTCAGTGCCCCCCCTCCCCTCCTCCTCCTCCTCCCTCGCAGTCGTTCCTTCAGCATCCATTACAAGTGTGTGACAGCTTCCAGACGGCGTTGGGGAGGGAGGGTGGATGGAGAACAATGCCTTGTGACCCTCAGTACCACCCTGCAGCTCAATGCCTCGGCTCCAACTCCTCCTCCCAGCAGGCCGTGAGGTGCTGGTAGAGGAAGGGGCGGGGCCAGGGGTGGACGCCGCCACCGCCGCCCCCAAGAATCAATTGCTCCGCAACACCTTACAAACGATCCACGGGAGCCAATGCATCACAACACACAGTGTGGCGTACACAGTGACCAGCCTGGTGGCTCGGCTGAGACGGAGTGTGATTATTGGCTGCAGGAAAGGAAAAATGAGACATAAATGTCGACCATCCAGGACAAGCCACTTCCTGTTTTGTGCATAATTGCATTGCATGCTTTTGGAGCTCAGGATACATTTTAGGGACATATGCACAAAAATGGTATCATGCAATAACTACTCTATTTTTCTGGACAGTAGAGCGCACCAGTCTATAAGCTGCACCCACTAAATTAGAGAAAAAATGATGATGTTCCATATATTACTATAAGCCGCCGGTGTGTATATATATATTGTGAAATGGGTTATTTACACAGAAAAGTGCGTTAGATGTTTATTTACGTACTGTGGAGGGGGGCGTGGCTTGCGGGCCTGCCGCGGAACTGGGTGTGCAAGGACCGGCCTCGAAGACAGCGACAGGTGAGTAGATGGCCCAGGTCGGCCTTGTTATCTAATCACCCGTCGCCTTTATTAGCAGCAGCCGGAACGAGACACAGGGTTGGAGTGGGAGTTGGGAGCTGGAGAGAGAGCGAGAGCGACACGCCTAAACCAGACTGCTGAAAAGCAATTCCAGACTGTTGTGTTTGGATAAAAAAAAAGACTGTATTCAAACTGTCTACCGGGCTCACGGAGGATCTTTCGGACTCAGGAGAACCCTAACGGCAAAGAGACCTTTTACACATACCTAAATTGTGCATAATTGCCCCCGATCTGGCCCCCGGGTCTTGAGTTTGACACGTGTGATATATGGTCAGAGAAGTTATGGCTAAACAGTTTAGGAACGTTAAGATTTCGCTGATATTTTACTTCCACTCTGGTCAATTTGGAGTCCATTTGATCTCCTCTCTGGTCAGCCCCGGCTATTGTTCACTTCAAGTGTTGCATTAATCTGACTCCCAGCGGTCCCCACGGAGCCGAGTGGCCTCCCCCTCCCTCCAACACACACACACACACACACACACACACACACACACACACACGATGGTGACAATTGTGTTAATTTAGCCAGCCAGTAGTATTAACCATATTATATCAAATAAGTGCCACAGACAATTGGGCGGCCAGCTCGGTGACTTCATTTTAATTGATTTTCTTACATGCTCCGAGCCGCACATGATTGTGTTTCCCCGGTGACACTATGTTTATTAAAGGCATATTGCATAAAGGGATACATAGATATTGTTGGCTGCCTTTATATGAGCTTTGATATTAGGCAGGGGTTAGTTGATTAAAGTCAATCGAGTGGATGCCATTCAACAGGCCTGGAAACTGTTCTTTTTTTTTCTATTCTGTGTCATGTCTGCAAGCTGTTTCTTCTCCTTCTGCAACATCTTTTACCAGCTGTCTGCGTCTTAAAGGCGTGCGTCTCGGCCCCGGAGAAAATCCCCCCCTAATCTTCTTTTTGTGTTGGGGGGCACAATATGCCAAAAAAGGCAGGGTGCACACACTAATACACACTAATATTAGGGGTGTAACAGTCATACTTGCCAACCCTCCCGAATTTTCCGGGAGACTCCCGAAATTCAGCGCCTCACCCGAAAACCTCCCGGGACAAATATTCTCCCGAAAATCTCCCGATTTTCAGTCGGCGCTGGAGGCCACGCCCCCTCCAGCTCCATGCGGACCTGAGTAAGGACAGCCTTTTTTCACGACGGGAGGACAACAGGGTGACAAGAACTAAATCATCCAGACTAAAGATACATTGTATTATTATGTTTATCTTACCTAAAAATAAATATATTTATTAATTTAAAAAAAAAAAACTAAATAAATGTTTACTATATTTTGTGAAAAACATCAACATTAATTGTATTTTTATTTTTATTTTTTCTGACTCCTTATTACATCAAGCCATAGAATTATACCGGTACATTAAAATAAACATATTTGAAATAATTAATTTTAAATTATCATAATAATTCATTTAAAATGACCATATTTAATTATTAAAATAATTGTTTGTTTATCAAAAACTTTAGCATTTTATTTATTACATTTTGAAGCTCTCAGAAGCCAAGTTATGTTATATTTATGTTATATTTATGCACGTTTGAAGTATCAATGATCTAAACACAGTTTTGTTTGCATTTTTTCAGGATGTAGATATATATATATGTATGAAATACTTGACTTAGTGAATTCTAGCTGTCAATATACTCCTCCCATCTTAACCACGCCCCGCCCCACCCCCGACCACGCCCCCACCCCCCACCTCCCGAAATCGGAGGTCTCAAGGTTGGCAAGTATGGTAACAGTACACAAAAATTTCGGTTTGGTACGTACCTCGGTTTAGAGGTCACGGTTCGGTTCATTTTCGGTACAGTAAGAAAACAACAAAATATACATTTTTTGGTTATTTATTAACCAAATTTGTAAACAATGGCTTTATCCTTTTAACATTGGGAACACTATAATAATTCTGCCCACGTTAATCAACATTAAACTGCCTCAAGTTGTTGCTCGGATTAAATAAAATGACAAAACTTTTCTTCTACATATAAAAAGTGCAACATTAAACAGTTTCAAGTCAACTCATCATGCTTAATTTATTACAGCATTTGGGAAGCCTGTAGTTGTTTTATTATGTAAATGTTATATTTTTATCAACATGTGATAGCAGGGACCCTGCCATTCAAAACTAGGCTGCTGTATTACTAATGATTAATGTAACTATACCTGATAAAATAGTACAATAGCAATAGGAGAGATTATTCATCCCTGAACACCATGGAGTTCATGTAGGCTTAATGATGCACTTACATTATTATATCAACTATCAGAGACAGAAACTCTTCATTTAACATAATGTCCTTTTTTGCTGCTTCAACACAGCTCAATTAACACAGAAAAAGGTAAAGTGAAATAACAGACAGACAGGGCTTTGCTGTCCGTAACACGCACGCACGCACGCACGCACCGCTCTGAATACGCACTGCTGATTGGCTGTTACCGCTCTGTGTGTAACCAATCAGATGGTTGTGTGGGTGGGACAATGCTGGGTGCTGTGTAGAGTATTGACAGAAACAGAGGCAGAAGGAAGCGGAGGCGGCTACTTAATATGTTCGTGTGGAAACTCGTTCGGTACACCTCCGTACCGAACCGAAACCCCCGTACCGAAACGGTTCAATACAAATACACGTACCGTTACACCCCTAAATAATACACACTAATACACACTAATACACAAACACACTCACTGCCATCACCCCCCCGAGGGCCGAAAGAAAGCGAGGAGTGTTTGGTATTATCACTTGTTAGAACAGGGGTGTCAACCATACGGCCCGTGGGCCAGATCAGGCCCGCCAGCAGTTTTTTTTTTATCTATCCGGCCCGCGAGATGAATTTGCCAAGTACAAAACCCAAAAGCAGTGAAGTTGGCACGTTGTGTAAATGGTAAATAAAAACAGAATACAATGATTTGCAAAATGTGGTGATATTACACGCTGATGTCGCTTTTTTGATGCGGTGCCGCCTGAGGGATGAAAGGTCCATCATATCATGGCTTACGTGC
>NC_084574.2:10350000-10365000 GCF_033978685.3 Nerophis lumbriciformis | reverse complement strand
GGTCCGCATGGAGCTGGAGGGGGCGTGGCCTCCAGCTCCGCCTGAATTTCGGGAGATTTTCGGGAGAAAATTTGTCCCGGGAGGTTTTCGGGAGAGGCGCTGAATTTCGGGAGTCTCCCGGAAAATCCGGGAGGGTTGGCAAGTATGAACTAGAATATCAACTGTTGCAAAGCTGTGTCATCAACACTCACAAGTATAAAATTACTTTTTTAAAGAAATAATTTCTTATTTCAAGAATGAAATAAAAAATCATGACTTTGACACAATTGTGTCTCATAATTAAAACAGATAACAGCCAGATGGACTTTGCTGTTTTATTTTCAATGAAACAATAGAAAATACGTACTTATATTGTAGTACAGTTGGCACAGTACAGTAAACTGACAGTTAATATTTAAACATTTAACATGTGACATTTTTAACAATTGTGAACAGAAATAGTTCATGCACATTCAGATAAATTCTTCAAAATTATAATGAAAAAATGACAATTAAAAAATGTTTGGCCGGGGGCCGGGCTGTATATATGTGCACTAATTGGCTGAAAGAGCACGCACTTGGCGTGATGATGTCACGTTATCCATGGTAAAATGCATTTTTAGACCATATGATTTGCCTGAGCGGCGAGGAGACCCCGACAGTAACAAGCGGTTGCCTTGTTGCCTTTCCATTAAAGGGGAACATTATCACCAGACCTATGTAAGCGTCAATATATACCTTGATGTTGCAGAAAAAAGACCTTTTTTTTTTTTTACCGATTTCCGAACTCTAAATGGGTGAATTTTGGCGAATTAAACGCCTTTCTATTATTCGCTCTCGGAGCGATGACGTCACAACGGGAAGCAATCCACCATTTTCTCAAACACATTACAAACACCGAATCAAATCAGCTCTGTTATTTTCCGTTTTTTTCGACTGTTTTCCGTACCTTGGAGACATCATGCCTCGTCGGTGTGTTGTCGAAAGGTTGTAACAACACGAACAGGGACGGATTCAAGTTGCACCAGTGGCCCAAAGATGCGAAAGTGGCAAGAAATTGGACGTTTGTTCCGCACACTTTACCGACGAAAGCTATGCTACGACAGAGATGGCATAGAAGAATATCGACCCTAGCTTCCCTGGCCTGTTGACATCAACTCCAAAACTGGACAGATCAGCTTTCAGGAAAAGAGAGCGGATGAGGGTATGTCTACAGAATATATTAATTGATGAAAACTGGGCTGTCTGCACTCTCAAAGTGCATGTTGTTGCCTAATGTATTTCATATGCTGTAAACCTAGTTCATAGTTGTTAGTTTCCTTTAATGCCAAACAAACACATACCAATCGTTGGTTAGAAGGCGATCGCCGAATTCGTCCTCGCTTTCTCCCGTGTCGCTGGCTGTCGTGTCGTTTTCGTCGGTTTCGCTTGCATACGGTTCAAACCGATATGGCTCAATAGCTTCAGTTTCTTCTTCAATTTCGTTTTCGCTACCTGCCTCCACACTACAACCATCCGTTTCAATACATGCGTAATCTGTTGAATCGCTTAAGCCGCTGAAATCCGAGTCTGAATCCGAGCTAATGTCGCTATAGCTTGCTGTTCTATGCGCCATGTTTGTTTGTGTTGGCTTCACTATGTGACGTCACAGGAAAATGGACGGGTGTATATAACGATGGTTAAAATCAGGCACTTTGAAGCTTTTTTTAGGGATATTGCGTGATGGGTAAAATTTTGAAAAAAACTTCGTAAAATAAAATAAGCCACTGGGAACTGATTTTTAATGGTTTTAACCCTTCTGAAATTGTGATAATGTTCCCCTTTAAGAACAATGAACTAGTTTTTAGTATAAGTTTGCTGGTTTCAAGAAATGTAATGCCGAGCGCATATCATTATGTCAAGATAATGGCACTAGCATTTACTTAATTTAAGAATATTTTTCAACATATTGAGCAAAAAGGTCTCTTTTTTTTCTACCAAGAAAAGTGCACTTGTTATAAGTGAGAATATACTTATTTTAAGGTATTTTTGGGTTCATTGAATTTAGCTAATTTGACTTGTTTTGGAAAGTCTTGACAAGCCAAATTTTCTTGTTCTATTGGCAGATCATTTTGCTTAGTTCAAATAAAATACCCCCAATTTTTGTATTTTTTTTTTTTCTTGTTTTTGAACACTGACGTTTTGCAGTGTGCATGTCCTTTCATCACGGCAATAATGACAGAACACAAACATCCACCTAGGCCAAACTGTTACAAAAGTTGTACTTATAGAAATTTTTTTCCATGATACTGAAAAGTTAGACACATCCTTTGATAATAAAAATCATAAGGACAACCTGCGTTTACTCCATGGAATGTCTTTCAAGGGACCCCAGAGCACCTAATAATTCATGCAGGTCATAACCGCTAACAATAGGAAGCTAATATACATCATGCTTATTTGTCATGTTCCGTATTTTTCAGACTATAAGGCGCACTTAAAATCCTTTAATGTTCTCAAAATTCGACAGTGCGTAAAGTCACGCACAGGCATCCTCCATAAAGGGATATCCCCCTACCAGGAGGACCGTCATACTCGTTCGAGTGACCGCGGATGATGATATACTGTAAGGAAATGTATGTATAGGTGTATATGTATATGTGTGTATATATATGTGTATATGTATATATACGTATATATGTGTATATACTGTATGTGCACTGCAAAAAGTCAGTGTTCAAAAACAAGAAAAAAAATACAAAAATGAGGGGTATTTTATTTGAACTAAGCAAAATTATCTGCCAATAGAACAAGAAAATTTGGCTTGTCAAGACTTTCCAAAACAAGTAAAATTAGCTAACCTCAATGAACCCAAAAATACCTTAAAATAAGTATATTCTCACTAATAACAAGTGCACTTTTCTTGGTAGAAAAAAAAAGACCTTTTTGCTCGAAATGTTGAAAGATATTCTTAAATGAAGTAAATGCTAGTGCCATTATCTTGACATAATGATATGCGCTCATCATTACATTTCTTGAAACCAGCAAACTTATACTAAAAACTAATTTATTGTTCTTAATGGAAAGGCAACAAGGCAACCGCTTGTTACTCTCGGGGTCTCCTAGCCGCTCAGGCAAATCATATTGTCTAAAAATGCATTTTTCCATCAATAACATGACATCATCACGCCAAGTGCGTGCTCTTTCAGTCAATTAGCGTGCATATATACAGCCCGGCCCCCGGCCAAATATTTTTAATTGTAATTTTGAAGAATATCTGAATGTGCATGAACTATTTCTGTTCAAAATAGTTTGAAATGTCACATGTTAAATGTTTAAATATTAACTGTCAGTTTACTGTACTGTGCCAACTGTACTACTATATGAGTACCTATTTTCTATTGTTTCATTGAAAATAAATCAGCAAAGTCCATTTGGCTGTCATCTGTTTTAATTATGAGACACAATTGTGTCAAAATCATGATTTTTTTTTTTCATGCTTGAAATAAGAAAAGATTACCGGTACTTTAAAAAAGTAGTTTTATACTTGTGAGTGTTGATGACACAGCTTTGCAACAGTTGATATTCTAGTTTCAAGCATGTTTTACTCAATATAGCTCATCAAATCTCCGCAACAAGCTGTAATATCTTACTGAGATCATTTAGGACCAAAACACTTAAAACAAGTAAAACACTCTAACATAAAATCTGCTTAGTGAGAAGAATTATCTTATCAGACAGAAAATAAGCAAATATCACCCTTATTTGAGATATTTCATCTTACTTAGATTTCACTTTTTGCAGTGTGTATATGTATGTGTATATATATTTATGTGTATATGTATATTTATGTATATGTATGTATGTGTGTACATATATATATGTAAATATGTATGTGTGTATATGTATATTTACATATATGTATATATGTATATATATTTATAAATATGTGTGTATGTATGTGTGTATATATTTATGTGTGTATGTATAAATATGTTAATTTGTATGTATTTATATGTATTTTCGATTATTGCAAATTATTCATCGTTATAAAATCAAAATAAATAGAAATCGCGATTTGGATGTGAATCGATTTTTGGAGTACCCCTATTAGAAACATACACTATATTGCCAAAAGTATTTGGTCACCTGCCTTGACTCGCATATGAACTTGAAGTGCCATCCCATTCCTAACCCATAGGGTTCAATGTGATGTCGGTCCACCTTTTGCAGCTATTACAGCTTCAACTCTTTTGGGTAGGCTGTCCACAAGGTTGCAGAGTGTGTTTATAGGAATTTTCCACCATTCTTCCAAAAGCACATTAGGTGAGGTCACACACTGATGTTGGTGGAGAAGGCCCGGCTCTCAGTCTCCGTTGTAATTCTGTCAGGACTTGGACTATGGCGTGGTTTGTTCTCCCGTGGTGCAAATGATTTGGACCAGACATGGCGTGAAGGTGAAGACATATTTGATTTTAACACTCAAAAAAAAGAAACAAACAAAAGGCGCTCACAGTGGAGGTACAAAACTTGGCTATAAACACAAAACTTGCACAAAGGCAGAAACTATGAACAATGAAACAAAAACACTAACTGTGGCATTAATAAACAAAAACTTACTCGGACGTGGCATGAAGTGCGCAGAGGTTAACAGATTGTGACGGGTATGATGTCGCCAGACAGACAGCCTGGCAACTGGACGCTTAAATAATAGTGACATGATTAAAGACAGGTGCGTGAGTTGTGAGGGCAGGTGAAAACTAATGGGTTGCTATGGTGACAAACAAGAGTGCACAATGAGGAACAGGTGAAACTAATGGGTAACCATGGAAACAAGACAAGGGAGTGAAAAGCCAGAAACTAAAGAGTCCAATAATTAAACAAAACAAAACATGACTAAAACAAAACATGATTACACAGACATGACAAATTAACCCCAAAGGTGTTCTATCGGGTTCAGGTCAGAACTCTGTCTTTATGGACCTTGCTTTGTGCACTGGTGCACAGTCAAGTTGGAAGAGGAAGGGGCCCGCTCCAAACTGTTCCCACAAGGTTGGGAGCATGGAATTGTATGAAACGTTTTGGTATCCTGGAGCATTTAAATTTCCTTTCACTGGAACTAAGGGGCCAAGCCCAACTCCTTGAAAAACAACCCCACACCATAATTCCTCCTCCACCAAATGTCTCACTCGGCACAATTCAGTCCGAAATGTAGCGTTCTCCTGGCAACCTCCAAACCCATGACAGTTCCACGCTGGAAATCACTGAGAGCGGCCCATTCTTTCACAAATGTTTGTAGAAACAGTCTCCATGCCCAAGTGCTTGATTTTATACACCAGGCCAAGTGATTGGGACACCTGATTCTCATCATTTGGATGGGTGGCCAAATACTTTTGGCAATATAGTGTATGTCCTGGTAGGCAAAAGTGTGGCGTAACGAGGTAGTCCCGAGACTTGCGTCCGCCTATGGTATCTCCCACTGTAGTTTCCCCCATGTCTCACTCAAAGCCAAGCGCAACAGGTAGAAGCAATGAGGAAAGTTCCCCAGGCAGGAAGGAGCGGAGCAGAACAGGAAACCCTGTAGTTGTCTCTTGCGTGGTGAAGCCTGCATTTGAATGACAAACCTGTGTCTGTCCTCCGCCTTTTATGAAATCTTTTACAAGTGGCGATACACCGGGGCCCGCCTCGTGGAGGCTGTATATTTCTATTCATAATTGATGGCCGGGACCCAGACAGACAGCGCTACACATGTAATATGGATCCACTCTCGGTTTCAGATGCATGCCCTCGTCTGGACTTGACTCTGAGCCATCGTTTGGTGTGCAGCATGCATGATACTCAGTGTGTGTGTGTGTGTGTGTGTGTGTGTGTGTGTGTGTGTGTGCGGGTCTTTAGGTCAAGCACTAGTGTGTATTGTTTGCTTTAAATGCTTGTTGATGTTCTGCCAGTCAAACTGCCGAAAGTGCCCTTTTTTACTTTTGTGGGTTCTCGGGTAGTAATTGATTGTGTGACCAAGTTCCAACCTTAGCTGCCGTGTTTTACTTCTTCAATCAATCAATCAATCAATGTTTATTTCTATAGCCCTAAATCACAAGTGTCTCAAAGGGCTGCACAAGCCACGACGACTTCCTCGGTTCAGGAAAAACTCACAACCCCAATGGGACGTCGATGTGAATGACTATGAGAAACCTTGGAGAGGACCGCATATGTGGGTGGACTCCAGGGGATAAACCGGATGCAATGGACGTCGAGTGGGTCTGACATAATATTGTGAAAGTCCAGTCCATAGTGAATCTAACATAATAGTGAGAGTCCAGTCCATAGTGGAGCTAACCTAATAGTGAAAGTCCAGTCCATAGTGGATCTAACATAATAGTGAGAGTCCAAGCCATAGTGGATCTAACATAATAGTGAGAGTCCAAGCCATAGTGGATCTAACATAATAGTAAGAGTCCAGTCCATAGTAGATCTAACATAATAGTGAGAGTCCAGTCCATAGTAGATCTAACATAATAGTGAGAGTCCAGTCCATAGTGGATCTAACATAATAGTGTGAGAGTCCAGTCCATAGTGGATCTAACATAATAGTGAGAGTTCAGTCCATAGTGGATCTAACATAATAGTGAGAGTCCAGTCCATAGTGGATCTAACGTAATAGTGAGAGTCCAGTCCATAGTGGATCTAACATAATAGTGAGAGTTCAGTCCATAGTGGATCCAACATAATAGTGAGAGTCCAGTCCATAGTGGATCTAACATAATAGTGAGAGTCCAGTCCATAGTAGATCTAACATAATAGTGAGAGTCCAGTCCATAGTGGATCTAACATAATAGTGACAGTCTAGTCCATAGTAGATCTAACATAATAGTGAGAGTCCAGTCCGTAGTGGATCTAACATAATAGTGAGGGTCTAGTCCATAGTGGATCTAACATAATAGTGAGAGTCCAGTCCATAGTAGATCTAACATAATAGTGAGAGTTCAGTCCATAGTGGATCTAACATAATAGTGAGAGTCCAGTCCATAGTGGATCTAACATAATAGTGAGAGTCCAGTCCATAGTGGATCTAATATAATAGTGAGAGTCCAGTCCATAGTGGATCTAACATAATAGTGAGAGTCCAGTCCATAGTGGATCTAACATAATAGTGAGAGTCCAGTCCATAGTGGATCTAACATAATAGTGAGAGTCCAAGCCATAGTGGATCTAACATAATAGTGAGAGTCCAGTCCATAGTAGATCTAACATAATAGTGAGAGTCCAGTCCATAGTAGATCTAACATAATAGTGAGAGTCCAGTCCATAGTAGATCTAACATAATAGTGAGAGTTCAGTCCATAGTGGATCTAACATAATAGTGAGAGTCCAGTTCATAGTAGATCTAACATAATAGTGAGAGTTCAGTCCATAGTGGATCTAACATAATAGTGAGAGTCCAAGCCATAGTGGATCTAACATAATAGTGAGAGTCCAGTCCATAGTGGATCTAACATAATAGTGAGAGTCCAGTCCATAGTGGATCTAACATAATAGTGAGAGTCCAGTCCATAGTAGATCTAACATATTAGTGAGAGTCCAGTCCATAGTGGATCTAACATAATAGTGAGAGTTCAGTCCATAGTGGATCTAACATAATAGTGAGAGTCCAGTCCATAGTGGATCTAACATAATAGTGAGAGTCCAGTCCATAGTAGATCTAACATAATAGTGAGAGTCCAGTCCATAGTGGATCTAACATAATAGTGAGAGTCTAGTCCATAGTAGATCTAACATAATAGTGAGAGTCCAGTCCGTAGTGGATCTAACATAATAGTGAGGGTCTAGTCCATAGTGGATCTAACATAATAGTGAGAGTCCAGTCCATAGTAGATCTAACATAATAGTGAGAGTTCAGTCCATAGTGGATCTAACATAATAGTGAGAGTCCAGTCCATAGTGGATCTAACATAATAGTGAGAGTCCAGTCCATAGTGGATCTAACATAATAGTGAGAGTCCAGTCCATAGTGGATCTAACATAATAGTGAGAGTCCAGTCCATAGTGGATCTAACATAATAGTGAGAGTCCAGTCCATAGTGGATCTAACATAATAGTGAGAGTCCAAGCCATAGTGGATCTAACATAATAGTGAGAGTCCAGTCCATAGTAGATCTAACATAATAGTGAGAGTCCAGTCCATAGTAGATCTAACATAATAGTGAGAGTTCAGTCCATAGTGGATCTAACATAATAGTGAGAGTCCAGTTCATAGTAGATCTAACATAATAGTGAGAGTTCAGTCCATAGTGGATCTAACATAATAGTGAGAGTCCAGTCCATAGTGGATCTAACATAATAGTGAGAGTTCAGTCCATAGTGGATCTAACATAATAGTGAGAGTCCAGTCCATAGTAGATCTAACATAATAGTGAGAGTTCAGTCCATAGTGGATCTAACATAATAGTGAGAGTCCAGTCCATAGTGGATCTAACATAATAGTGAGAGTCCAGTCCATAGTGGATCTAACATAATAGTGAGAGTCCAGTCCATAGTGGATCTAACATAATAGTGAGAGTCCAGTCCATAGTGGATCTAACATAATAGTGAGAGTCCAAGCCATAGTGGATCTAACATAATAGTGAGAGTCCAGTCCATAGTAGATCTAACATAATAGTGAGAGTCCAGTCCATAGTAGATCTAACATAATAGTGAGAGTTCAGTCCATAGTGGATCTAACATAATAGTGAGAGTCCAGTTCATAGTAGATCTAACATAATAGTGAGAGTTCAGTCCATAGTGGATCTAACATAATAGTGAGAGTCCAGTCCATAGTGGATCTAACATAATAGTGAGAGTCCAGTCCATAGTGGATCTAACATAATAGTGAGAGTTCAGTCCATAGTGGATCTAACATAATAGTGAGAGTCCAGTCCATAGTAGATCAAACATAATAGTGAGAGTTCAGTCCATAGTGGATCTAACATAATAGTGAGAGTCCAGTCCATAGTGGATCTAACATAATAGTGAGAGTTCAGTCCATAGTGGATCCAACATAATAGTGAGAGTCCAGTCCATAGTGGATCTAACATAATAGTGAGAGTCCAGTCCATAGTGGATCTAACATAATAGTGAGAGTCCAAGCCATAGTGGATCTAACATAATAGTGAGAGTCCAGTCCATAGTGGGGCCAGCAGGAGACCATCTCGAGCGGAGACGGGTCAGTAGCGCAGAGATGTCCCCAACCGATGCACAGGTGAGCGGTCCACCCCGGGTCCCGACTCTGGACAGCCAGCACTTCATCCATGGCATTGATTTTAAATTACTTTTAATTGTTTTTAAATCCTGACCGAGCTCCTGCATCATCATACCTCGTCTAGAGCCCTAAGGTCAGCTGACCAAATGCTGTTGGCGGTCCCCAGATCCAGGCTAAAGCCCAGAGGGGACAGAGCCTTTTCCGTTGCCGCCCCTAAGCTCTGGAACAGCCTTCCCCTCCGCATTAGGTTAGCCCAGAGCCTGGGGGTCTTCAAAACCCTTCTTAAGACCTATCTCTTCTCGCTGGCCTTTGACCTGAGCTGAGTCCGCCCACTAGGCCACCATTTCTAGTCCCTCCCCCCCACCCTCTTCGCTTTAGTTTTATTTTTCAATTTGTCGCACTTTTATTATTATTATTTTTATTTTTATTTAGCAAATTTTAACTTTTTATTCGACCCCTTTTACCGTATTGCTTTTGCACTATCTTGTTCAGCTCATTCATTGTTTATGTTCTTTGTTTGTTTTTTGTTTTTTGCTCTATGCTTTTAACCTGTAGAGCACTTTGGTTGAATTTAAAAGTTGTCGTATACGTGCTATATAAATCAAGTTGACTTGACTTGACTTGACATAACCACCGGACCTGTGTCACCCCCCTCCACGAGGGAGAGTGGGGCAGAGGAGAAAAGAAACGGCAGATCAACTGGTCTAAAAAGGGGGTCTATTTAAAGGCTAGAGTATACAAATGAGTTTTAAGATAGGACTTAAATGCTTCTACTGAGGTAGCATCTCTAACTGTTACCGGGAGGGCATTCCATAGTACTGGAGCCCCAATAGAAAACTCTCTATAGCCCGCACACTTTTTTGGGGCTCTGGGAATCACTAATAAGCCAGAGTTCTTTGAACGCAGATTTCTTGCCGGGACATATGGTACAATACAATCGGCAAGATAGGATGGAGCTAGACCGTGTAGTATTTTATACGTAAGTAGTAAAACCTTAAAGTCACATCTTAAAGGGGAACATTATCACCAGACCTATGTAAGCGTCAATATATACCTTGATGTTGCAGAAAAAAGACCATATATTTTTTTAACCGATTTCCGAACTCTAAATTTGTGAATTTTGGCAAATTAAACGCCTTTCTATTATTCGCTCTCGGAGCGATAACGTCACGTTGTGACGTCACATCGGGAAGCAATCCGCCATTTTCTCACTTTCGTCGGTGTGTTGTCGGAGGGTGTAACAACACCAACAGGGACGGATTCAAGTTGCACCAGTGGCCCAAAGATGCGAAAGTGGCAAGAAATTGGACGAAATTTGTTCAAAATACGAGGGTGTAGGGAAAGCCGACGAAATGGTCAGTCGTTTGTTCCGCACACTTTACCGACGAAAGCTATGCTACAACAGAGATGGCAAGAATGTGTGGATATCCTGCGACACTCAAAGCAGATGCATTTCCAACGATAAAGTCAAAGAAATCTGCCGCCAGACCCCCATTGAATCTGCCGGAGTGTGTGAGCTATTCAGGGACAAAGGACCTCGGTAGCACGGCAAGCAATGGCGGCAGTTTGTTCCTGCAGACGAGCGAGCTAAACCCCCTGGATGTCTTGGCTCACACCGTCCCTTATGCCACCGAAGATGATCAAGAGAAGAATATCGACCCTAGCTTCCCTGGCCTGCTGACATCAACTCCAAAACTGGACAGATCAGCTTTCAGGAAAAGAGAGCGGATGAGGGTATGTCTACAGAATATATTAATTGATGAAAACTTTATTCATTACTCGCGGTTTTACGTAAATTTTTATACATAAACTGTGTTTACCAATAATTTAGCTTAAAAACATTTATTTTTTTCAATAATTCAAGTACATTCGGGTAGTCTTGTGTAATGCAGTATTTTGTGTCTATTTAGGTATGTTTAACCTGAGTGCTGAAATCGGGGAAAAATATATGTTCTTAGCGCGCCTGAAATGGGCTGTCTGCACTCTCAAAGTGCATGTTGTTGCCAAATGTATTTCATATGCTGTAAACCTAGTTCATAGTTGTTAGTAATTATCTTATCAGACAGTGTTAAGCCGCTGAAATCCGAGTCTGAATCCGAGCTAATGTCGCTATATAATCAGGCACTTTGAAGCTTTTTTTAGGGATATTGCGTGATGGGTAAAATTTTGAAAAAAACTTCGAAAAATAAAATAAGCCACTGGGAACTGATTTTTAGTGGTTTTAACCCTTCTGAAATTGTGATAATGTTCCCCTTTAAGTGCACAGGAAGCCAGTGCAGGTGAGCCAGTATAGGCGTAATATGATTAGTGGCGTCTCCTTTTCGATAAAATTTGCCTTCTAATACGTGACTAGAAATGACACAAGTTTCAGGTTACGCTGCAGCTGTAACTTAGCTCTGGAGGCTAAAGTGTTTTACTCCACAGTAGGGATGGAACGACATCAGAGTCTCACGGCACGACGTCATCACCGTATTAAAGGGGAACTGCACTTTTTTGTGAACTTTGCCTATTGTTCACAATCATTATGAAAGACATGACGACGGATGGATTTTTAAAAATGCATTTTAAATACTAAATACATTGGATCAAAAGTCGGCTTACAATGGAGCCGCTCAATTCCGACTATAGAGCCCCTAAAAACATCCAAACACCTCCATTAGGGTTTTATATACAAAACCCAAAACCAGTGAAGTTGGTATGTTGTGTAAATGGTAAATGAAAACAGAATACAATGATTTACAACTTATCTTCAATTGAATAGACTGCAAAGACAAGATATTTAATGTTCCAACTGAGAAACGTATTTTTGTTTTTGCAAATAATCATTAACGTAGAATTTAAGAGCAGCAACACATTGCAAAGAAGTTGTCACAGGGGCATTTTTACCATTGTGTTACATGGCCTTTCCTTTTAACAACACTCAGTAAAAGTTTGGGAACTGAGGAGACCCATTTTTTAAGCTTCTCAGGTGGAATTCTTTCCCATTCTTGCTTGATGTACAGCTTAAGTTGTTCAACAGTCCGGGGGTCTCCGTTGTGGTATTTTAGGCTTCATAATGTGCCACACATTTTCAATGGGAGACAGGTCTGGACTACAGGCAGGCCAGTCTAGTACCCGCACTCTTTTACTATGAAGCCACGCTGTTGTAACGAATGGCCTGGCATTGTCTTGCTGAAATAAGCAGGGGCGTCTATGATAACGTTGCTTGGATGGCAACATATGTTGCTCCAAAACCTGTATGTACCTTTCAGCATTAATGGTGCCTTCACAGATGTGTAAGTTACCCATGTCTTGGGCACTAATACACCCCCATACCATCACAGATGCTGGCTTTTCAACTTTGCGCCTATAACAATCCGGATGGTTCTTTTCCTCTTTGGTCCGGAGGACACGACGTCCACAGTTTCCAAAAACAATTTGAAATGTGGACTCGTCAGACCACAGAACACTTTTCCACTTTGTATCAGTCCATCTTAGATGAGCTCAGGCCCAGCGAAGCCGACGCCGTTTCTGGGTGATGTTGATAAACGGTTTTCACCTTAAATATGAGAGTTTTAACTTGCACTTACAGATGTAGCGACCAACTTGTAGTTACTGACAGTGGGTTTCTGAAGTGTTCCTGAGCCCATGTGGTGATATCCTTTACGATGTCGCTTGTTGATGCAGTACAGCCGGAGGGATCGAAAGTCACGTGCAGTGATTTCTCCAGATTCTCTGAACCCTTTGATGATATTACGGAGCGTAGATGGTGAAATCCCTAAATTCCTTGCAATAGCTGGTTGAGAAAGTTTTTTCCTAAACTGTTCAACAATTTGCTCACGCATTTGTTGACAAAGTGGTGACCCTCGCCCCATCCTTGTTTGTGAATTTCATGGAATCTACTTTTATACCCAATCATGGCACCCACCTGTTCCCAATTTGCCTGCTCACCTGTGGGATGTTCCAAATAAGTGTTTGATGAGCATTCCTCAACTTTATCAGTATTTATTGCCACCTTTCCCAACTTCTTTGTCACGTGTTGCTGGCATCAAATTCTAAAGTTAATGATTATTTGCAAAAAAAAATTCTCCGTTTGAACATCAAATATGTTGTCTTTGTAGCATATTCAACTGAATGTGGGTTGAAAATGATTTACAAATCATTGTATTCCGTTTATATTTACATCTAACACAATTTCCCAACTCATATGGAAATGGGGTTTTTATTTAAGAGAATCACAAGAACAATGAGGGATTTTTAATCACTGCTATGTTGAAATTATTACTAACATTGATACTGTTGTTGATAATATTAATTGTTGTCTCACTACTTTTAGATTGTTCTGTGTCATGTTTGTGTGCCCTCAATTGCTCTGTTTATTGCTATTCTGAATGTTGCTGGGTCGGGTTTGGTTTTGGAATTGGATTGCATTGTTGTGTATTGTTTTGTTGGATTGATTAATAAAATAATTTAAAAAATTTAAAAATGTAAATAAAAAAAAATAAAAAAGAATATCAACTATTTTTATAAAGTCAAATATCAGTGGAGATTTTCTATTCTGAAAGGACAAGTCGGACGTTGTAGGTACGTTCCATTGTTTTCTGTTCACTCCATCGGTGCACTTTAATGGTGGTTCAGTACATGTGAGTGCTGCTGGACCTCCAGATCAGCAGTTTGTTCCAAATAAGTGTTTGATGAGCATTCCTCAACTTTATCAGTATTTATTGCCACCTTTCCCAACTTCTTTGTCACGTGTTGCTGGCATCAAATTCTAAAGTTAATGATTATTTGCAAAAAAACAAAAATGTTTATCAGTTTGTGTCATGTCTGTGTGATCATGTTTTTGTTTTGGTCATGTTCGTTTTGGGTTTTGGACTTTTTGTGCACTTTTGTTTTGTCACCATAGCAACCATTAGTTTTCACCTGTCACGTCACGCACCTGTTTCACGTTTTGAGTCACGCACCTGCTTTCACTAATCATGTCCATAGTATTTAAGTTCATTCTTTTCAGTTTGTCGTTCTGACGACCTCTCCACATTTATGCCCATGTACTCTCTTCATCCTCTAAGATCCTGCTTCATGTCCCTTGTCAAAGTAAGTTTTTGTTCCATGTTTATAGTCTTTTTGTTTTTTTCATAGTTTGTTCTCCGCCACTGTGCGTGCTTTTCATTTGTACTTTTTTGCTATAGTCTTTTGGTTTCATAGTTTATTCTCCGCCACTGTGCGCGCTTTCATTTATTCCTTTTTTTTTATAATAATAATTAAATCATGTACCTTCATTCCTGTCTCGCCCGAGCCAACTTTCCGTTGCATCCCGGAAAAGCACACACCCAAGACCAAGTCATGACAGTTTGAACATCAAATATGTTGTCTTTGTAGCATATTCAACTGAATATGGGTTGAAAATGATTTGCAGGTCATTGTATTCCGTTTATATTTACATCTAACACAATTTCCCAACTCATATGGAAACGGGGTTTGTATATAAGAAATACTAATTTCAGTGAATACTAGCTATAAATATACTCCCCAACCGAATCTCCCGAATTTGGAGGTCTCAAGGTTGGCAAGTATGCACGTGAGAGACTGGAGAACTCAGTCTCTTAAAGGGGCCGTGCCCATTTTCACAACATTACAGCCGTGTTGAGCACCAGTGGGCGTCGTGTCTATTTGTTGTTGCGCCACGTCCTCCTCTCGCATTAACGGCTTTTGTCCCGATTGATTGAGTGCTTTAATGGAGCCGCCCGCTTGCCCCCGGAGTCTCGGCTGGAAGTTCGCGGGGGGCCAGAGTTCATAGCGCGTGTTCCCATAGCAACATATGACACGTCACC
>NC_084574.2:10232500-10345000 GCF_033978685.3 Nerophis lumbriciformis | reverse complement strand
TAAATACTTTTTTGCCCCACTGTATATATATGTGTGTGTGTATGTATATATATGTGTATGTATATATATATGTGTATGTATATATATATATGTGTATATATATGTGTATGTATATATGTATATGTATATATGTAAATGTATGTATATATATATATATATATATATATATATATATATATATATATATATATATATATACATATATATATATATATATATATATATATACATGTGTGTGTATATATATATATATATATATATACATGTGTGTGTATATATATATATATATATATATATATGTATGTGTATATATATATATATATATCCATCCATCCATTTTCTACCGCTTATTCCCTTTGGGGTCGCGGGGGGCGCTGGAGCCTATCTCAGCTACAATCGGGCGGAAGGCGGGGTACACCCTGGACAAGTCGCCACCTCATCGCAGGGCCAACACAGATAGACAGACAACATTCACACTCACATTCACACACTAGGGCCAATTTAGTGTTGCCAATCAACTTATCCCCAGGTGCATGTCTTTGGAAGTGGGAGGAAGCCGGAGTACCTGGAGGGAACCCACGCAGTCACGGGGAGAACATGCAAACTCCACACAGAAAGATCCCGAGCCCGGGATTGAACCCAAGACTACTCAGGACCTTCGTATTGTGAGGCAGATGCACTAACCCCTCTGCCACCGTGAAGCCCTATATATATACACACACACAGTACAGGCCAAAAGTTTGGACACACCTTCTCATTCAATGCCTTTTCTTTATTTTCATGACTATTTACATTGTAGATTGTCACATCGAAACTATGAATGAACACATGTGGAGTTATGTACTTAACAAAAAAAGGTGAAATAACCGAAAACATGTTTTATTTTCTAGTTTCTTCAAAATAGCCACCCTGTGCTCTGATTGATTACTCTTGGCATTCTCTCCATGAGCTTCAAGAGGTTGTCACCTGAAATGGTTTTCACTTCACAGGTGTCATAGTTTTGAAAATAAAGAAAACGCATTGAAATGAGAAGGTGTGTCCAAACTTGTGTCCTGTATGTATATATATATATATATATATATATATATATATATATATATGGTCATTTAAAAAGTAGCTCACCTGTTGAAAGTGTGGGCACCCCTGTTTTAGACAGCCTGAGAACTACACAATCTGTGTGGCCTCCTCCTTGCAAAAGGAAGGGTCCCGATAATTCCAAGAAGGGCGGCCATGCTTGATGGAGAGTTAGCGACCCTTCCCTGTCCCTGTTGTCTGCTCCCGTGCTGGCCATGGCAGGTAGCAAAGGCGCTAATAGGGCAGCGCGAGGTGGAGGTCCCATGAAGGACGCGGCTCCCCCCGGGTGGCTGAGCAATGAGCACGGGAGCGTGAAGGGCTGAGGCGTGTCTTCTTCTTTCTTTTTTTTCTTTCTTTCCCGACCAGCTCTCAATCCATGACCGCTACCATGCTGCTTGTTTATATTGTGCACGGCCTTCCCTTGTGTTCCTCCACTCGCTCTTACTTCCTGCGTCTCTATAGCGTGGTAATGAAGGCGGTGTTGAAGACCAACACCTCCGGGAGTCAGGTGGGCACCCACCCCGTTGTCCCCCCCACCCAACACACACACACACACACCTTCGAGAAGCAAACATATTGATTTTTGACAGCGTTTTCTTGAACCTCGCCGCGTGGAAGAAGCAGCGGTGTGCAGTCATGGCCAGCAAGGCCTTCTCCGCTGGCCAAACATAGCCAGAAATCATGATCATAATTAAAGTTAAAAGTTTGTTTTTTTTTCAAATATGACCATATCACACCAACTCTCAAATCCCTTCACTGGCTTCCAGTTCCACTCAGGATTGAATTTAAAGTCTCCCTACTAACCCACCAGTGCTTCCATGGAAATGCCCCCCTCTACCTCAAAGAAGTACTTACCCCCAAACCCTCCACACGACACCTACGCTCCGGACAGGCTAACCTCCGAGGACAAAGTTACGAACAATGGGAGACCGGGCTTTCTGCTCCGCCGCTCCCAGTCTGTGGAACGCTCTCCCTGACCACCTGAGTGTACCACAGACTGTGGATGCTTTTAAAAAATGCTTAAAAACCCTTCTTTTTAAAAAAAAAACCTTTTTTTTTAGATATATGCATACTAGTTTTTGCTATTTGGCTGTTGTAGTTTTTATTTGTATTTATTTTTTTATTATTATTAATACACTGTAGCACTTTGAGGTTGTTTACTCAATGTAAAGTGATTTTTTTTTTTTTTTTTACAAATAAAATGTATTATTATTATTATTAGGGCTTCACGGTGGAAGAGGGGTTAGTGCATCTGCCTCACAATACGAAGGTCCTGAGTAGTCTTGGGTTCAATTCCGGGCTCGGGATCTTTCTGTGTGGAGTTTGCATGTTCTCCCCGTGAATGCGTGGGTTCCCTCCAGGTACTCCGGCTTCCTCCCACCTCCAAAGACATGCACCTGGGGATAGGTTGATTGGCAACACTAAATTGGCCCTAGTGTGTGAATGTGAGTGTGAATGTTGTCTGTCTATCTGTGTTGGCCCTGCGATGAGGTGGCGACTTGTCCAGGGTGTACCCCGCCTTCTGCCCGATTGTAGCTGAGATAGGCTCCAGCGCCCCCCGCGACCCCAAGGGGAATAAGCGGTAGAAAATGGATGGATGGATTATTATTATTATTATAAATTTACTTTCCCGAAATGTCTAAAAGTATTTTTATTTTCTCTTCATGTCATATTATGCTCCTTCCAGTGCTGTTGTTTTTAGGTTAGAGTTCGTATCCAATCAGAATTCAGCTAGCTTATGTTGCCACGCTGTACGAAATCTGCCTGGGGCCTTCAGAATCAACAACGAGGGCGTCTGTGCACTTTAAGTAAACAGACACATACAGTTGATAGACAATGGTAAATGGGTTATACCTGTATAGCACTTTTCTACCTTCAAGGTACTCAAAGCGCTTTGAGACTATTTCCACATTCACACACTGATGGCGGGAGCTGCCATGCAAGGCCCTAACCACCACCCATCAGGAGCAAGGATGAAGTGTCTTGCTCAAGAACACGACGGACGTGACTAGGTTGGTAGAAGGTGGGGATCGAACCAGGAACCCTCAGGTTGCTGGCACGGCCACTCTACCAACTTCGCCGCACCGTCCCCAATTGCGACAGCCAATCAGATCACGAGTTGTTGTCAGTAAGGCCTTCTAGCTGGCCTCGCGCCGGGATTGGATACTCACTTGGGAGTCCCAAGTGAGTATCCAATCACAAGTTGCGAAAACAGGAAGTGGCACCGGAACCATACGGAACTCACCGGTACAATAACCACGAAGATAAAGTGTTTTGTCTTACACATTGTAATCGACTGTGGACAGACGAAGCCAAGCAATGCGGGTTTAGTGAGCAGTGCACGCTACCGCGACGGAAATCAATTTTTGGCCGCCACTTTCACACGAATCAACCGACTAAGACGGTATCCACTGGCTTAACCTACTCAGTGGCCTAGTGGTTAGAATGTCTGCCTTGAGATTAGGTGTGAGTTCAAACCCCGGCCGAGTCATACCAAAGACTATAAAAATGGGAGCCATTACCTCCCTGCTTGGCACTCGGCATCAAGGGTTGGAATTGGGGGTTAAATCACCAAAAATGATTCCCAGGCGTGGCCACCGCTGCTGCCCACTGCTCCCCTCACCTCCCAGGGGTGAACAAGGGGATGGGTCAAATGCAGAGGACAAATTTCACCACACCTAGTGTGCAGGCATGTGATTTTTCCGTCTAAAGTCGGAATTCCGTCTTTTTTAATCTCGGGAAAAAAAAAAAAATTATCTCCCGTTTTTCCGGTTTTTTTTCCGACCCTAAATCAAGATTCGAGACGTAGTTTATATTACGCCGTAGTTGATTGGTCGATATGTTCCTTGTGACCAATCAGGACATCTGTTATGAATGATGACGTTAATAACGTCATCATTCATAATGGTTATTACCGCCATTTTCCATTTGTAAACGATGTCGGTTCTCGAGAGAAAGGACGCTTTACGAGTAAAAGAAATTGATAAACATGTCAAAAATAAGTTTCGATGGGACTGGATGGAAAGGGAAATCACTGATACTGTTGGGAAGAAGGAAGTTACGACTTTGTTCGGTGATTTTATTCGGAAAATCGATCGTCCCGGAAAGGTTTTGTGCACGTGGTGTCATGATAATATTGACTATGGATCACGAGGTTTCAAGGCTTTGGAAGTACATGTGAAACGCCAAAAACATATGAAACAACTTGAAGCAAGGAACAAAAACTTTTCACTAGCTGGTACTTTTGGATGTCAACCGAAAGTGAGCAAACCTTACGGACTTCATCCTTTGTTTACATCGACAACTGCCGTAGACATCGAGAGGAAAGATCCACCCAAACAACCCACTTCAGTTGCAGACAGGGTTGTTAATAATGAGGTAAGCTAAAAAATATTTGCTTGCGAAATACGCATGTTTGTTTTAAATATTAACCAATTATTGCTTTGCGAAATATAAATGGGTTTTTCTAAAAGTAAAAAGCCACGTGAAAATATATTATGAAATTACAGAAATTCAAAGAGTCGCATTATTGATTCAGTTAACAATTTATTTGAAATAAATTTGCATATAATACTATTTTGTAATATTAAGTTCTTATGTAGTCTCTTGAAACAATATTGTCAGTGGTGTAACAATCTTGAAGGTAAATATTTTCACACTTGTTTCATGCAATATGTCAGTGTCCTCACATTATTATTATTTCCTATTTTCAAATATGAGTAAACAATACTAAACATGTTTAATTATTTTCATAAATTGATATCCTATTTTGGCGAAAAGAATGAAATGGTTACATTTGGTATTTTGTTATATTTATAACTAAACTTGTAGGCAATTAGGCATATACATTAAAACTGTGAATTGTTATTAGTGGTTATGTATTTTACAATTAATGCTACTTTCTGATAGCTATATCATGTCTTAACTTTAAAATATATTTTGTATAATAATAAATCTTGGCAAACCTGTTACACCACTGATCATTTTTTAGTGACTAAATACTGTTGGGACTGAACCATATACAGTGATTCATTAGGATAATTGGGTTATGTATGTTCTATTAATGATGTTTTCATGTCTTTAAACACTAAAATATTTTCTTCAAATGGTGCTGTCTTTGTTAATTTTAGCATGTTAAATTGGTGAAAAACCAGGAGCTTCGGGGGGCATCGCCCCCCTTGTCCCCCCACCAGAGCACCGCCCTGGACTTCGTCTCCCAAACCCCCAGAAATGTTTTCAGTCTTTTTCATTGTGGTCAAATCACATGCCTGAGTGTGTGTGTGACAATCATTGGTACTTTAACTTTAACTTATACGGCGTCAGATGGGTCCTACAAATTGTCAGTTCAAATATTTTATTTCTTTATTTTTTTTCATGTCTCATTTGTTTTGTACAATTCTTTTAATTTTGACAGTACCACGTAAGATATGTTTTCATTGCTGAAACGGGTTTATTGAATGTTAAATGCGCTGAAAAATAGACCGTTTTGTACGCGGTTTCATTTTCATTTGTATTTATCTCCTTCATTGATGTGCATTGTTGATCAATAGACATTTAAACTCTAACAACAAAACACATATTTACACACCTATGCTTGAGAAGGAACTGGATGAAGAAAATCTTATATTTCCTGCCCCCTTCAACATAATAAGTAGTTAATGGATAGCCCAGATTCACAAGCATACAAACCAAACAAATACATCCAAATATAATGAAAACAAACAAAAAACACACCAAAAAAACAAGTGCAAAAACTTCATGAAGTACAAACCGAACAAAAAATAATATACGCCTCACGGGATGATACGAAACAAATACAAAACCAGACAAAAAAAAGAGTAAAATAATAAAGCAAAATGTAAACACTTACGGCTGTCCATATGATCAAATTGTTCTGTCTTTATATATTTTTTTCAATTGGAATATATTTCTACAATCTTTTATCTCATTGTAAAGATAATTCCATAGTTTAACCCCCACCACTGGTATACACATTTGTGTTAAAGTTGTCCTTGAATACTGATGTTTGAAATGACCTTTTCTTCTATGCTCTTCATTCTCAGAAGCAGTGACGTGCGGTGAGGTTGATGGCTGGTGAGGCACTGACTTCATCACAGTCAGATTTACAAACATATGAACCCTGAAGAGTATCTTATTCACCATTTGATTGGCAGCAGTTAACTGGTTATGTTTAAAAGCTCATACCAGCATTCTTCCCTGCTTGGCACTCAGCATCAAGGCTTGGAATTGGGGGTTAAATCACCAAAAATTATTCCCGGGCGTGGCGCCGCTGCTGCCCACTGCTCCCCTCACCTCCCAGGGGTTGATCAAGGGAAGGGTCAAATGCAGAGGACAAATTTCACCACACCTAGTGTGTGTGTGACAATCATTGGTACTTTAACTAAACTTTAACTTTACACATACAAACTGTAGCACACAAAAAAGCACATTTAATTAAAAAAAACGTTATTATGGTCTTACCTTTACTTATAAATACGGGAACAGTGGTGTTCGTGTTGGAGGAGTTGTGAATGAATGAAATATGAAATCCGTGCTGCAGTCTGCAGGTGTACCTAATGTTGTGGCCCTGCAGTCATTCACAACTCCTCCAACACCAACATTATTGTTTTTGCACTTTTTGGCTTCTTAATAAATAACTTGTTTTAAATAGATTCAATCTTGCACGTGGAAAGTTTAAGTGTGGGCTTTAGTTGATATAACTCCCGTCAGGGGGTGCATTCTGCGGCGGGGGTGCATTAACCGGCACCAGGAGGCGGGATTACTGCGAGCCTCACACAGTGCGTCTTCGCAGCAGTTTTATGATTGCTCAGCACAAGAAATACGTTACACACATACAGTTGTTGACAAAATACACTGTACATTAAATACCTCAGCTAACTAATCTATGGAAATGTATAATATAATTCATATAGCAATACGGTCTCACTGCACAGCAGGCCAGCAGTTAGCCGAGTCCGCAATCCATGTTGAGGCACTGAGTGACGTGCCTCAACTGGCTGCTGATCACCGCACCGTCTCTTCTCAGTATTTGAACGGCAAATGTGAAAATTCAACGATTTTGAATAAAAATAATCTCAAACTGGTGAAGTTAAATGGAAAATAACTTTATAGTATAATCACTGAATACATATAACAATTTAATTAATTTGTTTTCTTTTTAAATTTTTTTTCTTTCCATGATGGCAGGTGAGGCCCCGCCTCACCTGCCTCCAGTGACCGCACGTCACTGCTCAGAAGTGATGACAAACATTTTTGGTAAATTTGCTGGTAATGTCTTACTTTTAGCCTTAATCATAACACATCATGTCTGTAATTTACTAGCTCTTGTAGTTTCAATAAACCAGAATTAATAAATAACATGTTAGTGTGTTCTAGATCAGTGTTTTTCAACCACTGTGCCGTGAGATATTGTCTGGTGTGCCGTGGGAAATTATGCAACTTCACCTAATTGGTGCAAAAAATCCAACCATCCATCCATTTTCTACCGCTTGTCCCTTTTTGGGGTATATCAGCTGCATTTGGGCGGAAGGCGGGGTACACCCTGGACAAGTCGCCATCTCATCGCAGGGCCAAATATTTTTTGCAAATCAATAATTATAATAATGTTCCGTTGTCTAGAGCAGTGTTTTTCAACCTTTTTTGGCATGTAAAAGGTATCCATCCATCTATTTTCTACCGCTTGTCCCTTTTGGGGTATGTAACGCTTAAACCAAAAATGAACAAAAGGCAAGTCCCGCTAGGAAAAGGCACTGAAGCATGGCTATGCAAAACAAAAGTAAAACTGAACTGGTTACAAAGTAAACAAAAACATAATGCTGGACGACAGCAAAGACTTACTGTGGAGCAAAGACGGCGTCCACAAAGTACATCCGAACATGACACGACAATCAACAATGTCCCCAGAAAGAAGGATAAAAACAACTGAAATATTCCTGATTGCTAAAACAAAGCAGGCGCGGGGAATAGCGATCAAGGAAGACATGAAACTGCTACAGGAAAACACCAAAAAAAGAGAAAAAGCCACCAAAATAGGAGCGCAAGACAAGAACTAAAACTCTACACACAGGAAAACGTCAAAAAGGTCCAAATAAGTGAGTGTGTGATGTGACAGGTGGTGACAGTACACCTACTTTGAGACAAGAGCTATATTGATGCACACTTGGTTATGGTTTAAAGTCATATCCAACAATTGCGACGACGACTTTTTATTGTCAATATCAGCTGCTGAATTTCAGTTTTTAATGATTTCTGCTGCTGGTGTGCCTCCGCATTTTTTCAATGGAAAAAATGTGCCTCGGCTCAAAAAAGGTTGAAAAACACTGTTCTAGATCATCTGCTTTATGAATAATCCTTACAGCTCTTTCCTGTAGTTGATACAATGCCTTTATGTTACTCTTGTATGTGTTCCCCACACTTCCACACAGTAGCTGATATATGGCAATATAAGTGCACAATACAATATACGCATTGCCCTGTAATCCAACACATATTTTACCTTATTTAATACAAAAATACTCTTTGACATCTTTTTCCGTACATGTGCAATATGAGATTTCCATGTCATGTTGAGGCGATTCAACGCCCAATAGCGTGGAAGTGTGTAGTACCTCCAGATGTGGTGATATCAATTACAGTATTTTGAGAGGTGAAGTCAGACTAAGTAGGACATTGTTTGATTGATTGAACGCCAAGAAAACGGAAATGCTGATTATCAGTCCTGCTAGACACCGACATTTATTTAATAATACCACCTTAACATTTGACAACCAAACAATTACACAAGGCGACTCGGTAAAGAATCTGGGTATTATCTTCCACCCAACTCTCTCGTTTCAGTCACACATTAAGAGTGTTACTAAAACGGCCTTCTTTCATCTCCGTAATATCGCTAAAATTCGTTCCATTTTGTCCACCAGCGACGCTGAGATCATTATTCATGTGTTTGTTACGTATCGTCTCGACTACTGTAACGTATTATTTTCGGGTCTCCCTATGTCTAGCATTAAAAGATTACAGTTGGTACAAAATGCGGCTGCTAGACTTTTGACAAGAACAAGAAAGTTTAATCATATTACGCCTATACTGTATATACCTTTTATGTACATATATATATATATACCTATACTGGCTCACCTGTACTGGCTTCCTGTGCACTTAAGATGTGACTTTAAGGTTTTACTACTTACTAGGGCTGTGAATCTTTGGGTGTCCCACAATTCGATTCAATATCGATTCTTGGGGTCACGATTCGATTCAAAATCGTTTTGTTTTTTTTCAATTCAACACGATTCTCGATTCAAAAACGATTTTTTTTCCCGATTCAAAAGGATTCTCTATTCATTCAATACATAGGATTTCAGCAGGATCTACCCCAGACTGCTGACATGCAAGCAGAGTAGTAGATTTTTGTAAAAAGCTTTTATAATTGTAAAGGACAATGTTTTATCAACTGATTGCAATAATGTAAATTTGTTTTAAAGGGGAACATTATCACAATTTCAGAAGGGTTAAAACCATTAAAAATCAGTTCCCAGTGGCTTATTTTATTTTTCGAAGTTTTTTTCAAAATTTTACCCATCCCGCAATATCCCTAAAAAAAGCTACAAAGTGCCTGATTTTAACCATCGTTATAAACACCCGTCCATTTTCCTGTGACGTCACATAGTGAAGCCAACACAAACAAACATGGCGGAAAGAACAGCAAGCTATAGCGACATTAGCTCGGATTCAGACTCGGATTTCAGCGGCTTAAGCGATTCAACAGATTACGCATGTATTGAAACAGATGCTTGTAGTGTGGAGGCAGGTAGCGAAAACGAAATTGAAGAAGAAACTGAAGCTATTGAGCCATATCGGTTTGAACCGTATGCAAGCAAAACCGACGAAAACGACACGACAGCCAGCGACACGGGAGAAAGCGAGGACGAATTCGACGATCGCCTTCTAACCAACGATTGGTATGTGTTTGTTTGGCATTAAAGGAAACTAACAACTATGAACTAGGTTTACAGCATATGAAATATATTTGGCAACAACATGCACTTTGAGAGTGCAGACAGCCCAATTTTCATCAATTAATATATTCTGTAGACATACCCTCATCCGCTCTCTTTTCCTGAAAGCTGATCTGTCCAGTTTTGGAGTTGATGTCAGCAGGCCAGGGAAGCTAGGGTCGATAGCTCGCTCGTCTGCGGGAACAAACTGCCGCCATTGCTTGCCGTGCTACCGAGGTCCTTTGTCCCTGAATTGCTCACACACGCCGGCAGATTCAATGGGGGTCTAGCGGCAGATTTATTTGACTTTATCATGGGAAATGCGTCTGCTTTGAGTGTCGCAGGATATCCACACATTCTTGCCATCTCTGTCGTAGCATAGCTTTCGTCGGTAAAGTGTGCGGAACAAACGTCCAATTTCTTGCCACTTTCGCATCTTTGGGCCACTGGTGCAACTTGAATCCGTCCCTGTTCGTGTTGTTACACCCTCCGACAACACACCGACGAGGCATGATGTCTCCAAGGTACGGAAAATAACAGAGCTGATTTGACTCGGTGTTTGAGAAAATGGCGGATTGCTTCCCGATGTGACGTCATGTTGTGACGTCATCGCTCCGAGAGCGAATATTAGAAAGGCGTTTAATTCGCCAAAATTCACCCATTTAGAGTTCGGAAATCGGTTAAAAAAATATATGGTCTTTTTTCTGCAACATCAAGGTATATATTGACGCTTACATAGGTCTGGTGATAATGTCCCCCTTTAACTATTAAATGAACCAAAAATATGACTTATATTATCTTTGTGAAAATATTGGACACAGTGTGTTGTCAAGCTTATGAGATGTGATGCAAGTGTAAGTCACTGTGACACTATTCTTTTTTTTTTTTCTTTTTTTTTTTTTTACAAATGTCTAATTGATAATGTCAATGAGGGATTTTTAATCACTGCTATGTTGAAATTGTAACTAATATTGATACTGTTGTTGATAATATTCATTTTTGTTTCACTACTTTTGGTTTGTTCTGTGTCGTGTTTGTGTCTCCTCTCAATTGCTCTGTTTATTGCAGTTGTGAGTGTTGCTGGGTCTGGTTTGGTTTTGGAATTGGATTGCATTATTATGGTATTGCTGTGTATTGTTTTGTTGGATTGATTAATTAAAAAAATAAAATAAAATAAAATCTGCGATGAGGTGGCGACTTGTCCAGGGTGTACCCCGCCTTCCGCCTAATTGCAGCTGAGATAGGCTCCAGCGCCCCCCACGACCCCGAAAGGTATAAGCGGTAGAAAATGGATGGATGGATGGATTCTTTATCTCATAACTTAGATTTTTTTTTAATCTCATATTATGATCTCATAATCTCGATTTATTTAATTTTTTGTCTAATAATTAAGAATATTTATCTGATCATTTCGATTTCTTATCCCATAATTTTGACATTTTTATCTAATAATTTAGCTTTTTTTGAAATAATATAATTTACGACTTTTTGGAAAATGGATGGATGGACTTTTTATCTCATAATTATGACATTTTATCGCAGAATTTCGATTTTTGTATTTAATAATGATGATTTTTTTACTTCCTGCGACGAGGTGGCGTCTTGTCCAGGGTGTACACCGCCTTCCGCCTAATTGCAGCTGAGATAGGCTCCAGCGCCCCCCCACGACCCCGAAAGGGATAAGCGGTAAAAAATGGATGGATGGATAGATTCTTTACCTCATAACTTAGATTTTTTTTTTTAAATCTCATATTATGATCTCATAATCTCGATTATTTAATTTTTTGTCTAATAATTAAGAATATTTATCTGATCATTTCGATTTCTTATCCCATGATTTTGACATTTTTATCTAATAATTTAGCTTTTTTTGAAATATCATTTACGACTTTCTGGAAAATGGATGAACTTTTTATCTCATAATTATGACATTTTATCGCAGAATTTCGATTTTTGTATTTAACAATGATGATTTTTTACTTCCTGCGACGAGGTGGTGTCTTGTCCAGGGTGTACCCCGCCTTCCGCCCGAATGCAGCTGAGATGGGCTCCAGCACCCCCCGTGACCCCGAAAGGGATAAGCGGTAGAAAATGGATGGATGGATGGATTCTTTATCTCATAACTTAGATTTTTTTTTAATCTCATATTATGATCTCATAATCTCGATTTATTTAATTTTTTGTCTAATAATTAAGAATATTTATCTGATCATTTCGATTTCTTATCCCATGATTTTGACATTTTTATCTAATAATTTAGCTTTTTTTTAAATAATATAATTTACGACTTTTTAGAAAATGGATGGACTTTTTATCTCATAACTATGACAATTTATCGCAGAATTTCGATTTTGATTCTGAATCGCACAACGTGAGAATCGCGATTTGAATTATGGACTCTCACTATTATGTTAGATCCACTATGGACTGGACTCTCACTATTATGTTAGATCCACTATGGACTGGACTCTCACTATTATGTTGGATCAACTATGGTCTGGACTCTCACTAGTATGTTAGATCCACTATGGACTGGACTCACACTATTATGTTAGATCCACTATGGACTGGACTCTCACAATATTATGTTAGATCCACTATAGACTGGACTCTCACACTATTACGTTAGATCCACTATGGACTGGACTCTCACAATATTATGTTAGATCCACTATGGACTGGACTCTCACTATTATGTTAGATCCACTATGGACTGGACTCTCACTATTATGTTAGATCCACTATGGTCTGGACTCTCACTATTATGTTGGATCCACTCTGGACTGGACTCTCACACTATTATGTTAGATCCACTATGGACTGGACTCTCACACTATTATGTTAGATCCACTATGGTCTGGACTCTCACTATTATGTTTGATCCACTATGGACTGGACTCTCACTATTATGTTAGATCCACTATGGTCTGGACTCTCACTATTATGTTAGATCCACTATGGACTGGACTCTCACTATTATGTTAGATCCACTATGGTCTGGACTCTCACTATTATGTTAGATCCACTATGGACTGGACTTTCACAATATTATGCTGGACCCACTCGACATCCATTGCAATCGGTCTCCCCTAGAGGTGGGAGTGGTCACCCACATCTGTGGTCCTCTCCAAGGTTTCTCATAGTCATTCACCTCGACGTCCCACTGGGTTGTAATGCTTTAAAAAGGCAAATGGATGGCACAAAAAGCCTAAAAGGCTTGTTTCTTTCCATTGTGGTCCATGAAGGTGATGAAACGCACGGCCCGACCACTGGGAAGAAGGCTTTACAGACTCGAACGTAATGTTTTGCCTGGGCCTCCTCCTTCCTGTTCTTGTTGTCCAGATGTGTATTTGGACCAAAGTTCACGCACGCTGAAGCAGACGCATGCAAAATTCACAGCTACACCGAAATGAATGAATAAACTATAACGCTAAATATTTGACAGAATACTAATAATTGCAGAAAGAATTCATTAGCATCCGACAGGCTTCCTTATAAATAATGGACCGCCAGGGTCTGCCGCATGTTCCCACACAAGCCTGATGATCACTTCATCCTTGCACGGGGCGATGAAGGAGTTTACAAAAGTTGAGCGAAGGAAAATAAGGGACAAGATGTGTTACATACCCAATTATTCCCAAAATTAAAGAAATACAGTTTAAAATGATTAATGGAATATACCCTTCAAAGGATTTTTTTTTTAACTTCAATTTTAATATGGAGGTTGGCGACTGTTATATCTGTGGAGCTGTAGAGGATGTCAATCATCTGTTTGTGGAATGTGAGAGTGTACATGTGTTTTGGGAGGAGATCAGAGATTGGCTGACAGACAAGGGTGTGGAGATGTCCCCATTCTCTATAGAAGACATCAAATTTGGTATTTTTTTTTTTATAAACGACTGTAACATAGAAATGTTTGTCAACATTATTTAGACTTAGACATTAAACTTAGACAAACTTTAATGATCCACAAGGGAAATTGTTCAACACAGTAGCTCAGTTACAATGATGGAAAGTGTAAGGATGGAAAGGACAATGCAGGTATAAATAGACTAAATATAGCGATATAAAACATAACATATATATGAATATATACATAATATGTGTACAGTATATTATATATACAGATATATTATATTATGTCTATAACATATATACAATATATAACAATGACCATGTACAATATTACAGTATATATGACAGCAGCAGCATAAAATAGAGAGTAGATCCAGCAGAAAATAGACATTAAAAACAAAGAGAAGTAGCTGACAGAAGGTGTCAGGTAATAGGCAGATATCATCTATTGAATATTGAATTATTATGCTCCAGGAAAAATAATAATAAATGTCGATTTATGAAATTAAAACCTACATTTTCTTATTGGCTTAATGGGTTACAATTATCAATCAAATATTGGAGAATGATTGAGAGTACAAAAGCCCTTAAATTGATATCTTTGTTAAAAACATTTAAAGTGATTTAGGTAGCCCTTTTTGTCGTCTTTTTTAATTTTTAATTTGTTTTATTATTATTATTTATTCATATTTAATACTCTATCTGTATTTGCTTTTGTTTTCTTTCCTTGTTAAAAAAAAAAAATCATGCACAGGGCGGGCAGATCTAAGGGGCGAGAGCGCCATCTGGTGGTGACGTCACAGGAGAACGTGCACCTCAATTTAAAAGACTTGAGATTTTGTTTAAAAAAAAAAATGAAGTTATGTTCAGTATAGCGTATATTTTGTCGCGGGTTTGTGTTGAGGTCAGTTTTTAAAAAAAGGAAAAAAAAAGAAAAAGTGTTTTAGTCCACTAAAATTGTAACTGTGGACACAGGAGTCGATTAATTGCTCTTCTTGTGAGCACTAATTTGACTTGGTATGTTATTCTTATTTATATATGGAAAGTAATTTGTTAGGCAGGAATTCTTATTTAAATATTATTGAGTCACATTAGTGTTATTTTCAAGTAACGCATTTGTTGTGTATTTGACTTTATACAATGCCGCATTTCTTTCCTATCTATTGTTTCCCTGGGCCCGAATAGGCGACGGACCGGGGAGGAGCTCGAGAGAGCGGGAGACGAGAAGAAATGGCGTCAAGAGTCAAGCGTGTCCTGCCTCTGTGGTACTTTTGCAAGGAAGACGACACAACTATCTTCTAAACAACTCAACTGTAACCCGCCTTTAACCCACAGCCGTCGAAGTTGGTGAGAGACCAAAATATTAAGGTTACATTTGTTTACTCTTGAGCAGCGTCACAAAAACTACCGTGCATTGGTCATTTCCCCTAAAACTTTGCGTAAGGGTTGGGCGTAGGTAAAAAAAATAAAAATAATGAAAGGGACAAACGGTATCAAATGGATGGATTTAAATTAATGGCATAGGATTTTTTTGTTTTATTTCAGTCTAATACACATGTGTCAAATTCAAGGCACTTGAAAGTGCTTTGGTTTTTATACATGTTCAATAAAGTAAAAAAAAAAAAAAAGAAATTAATAAAATGTGACAGCTGAAACAGGAAGTACTTGTTTTAAAAAGTAATTTCATTTGAAGTTGAAAAAAAAATATATATATATATATATATATATCATTTTATCTGGCCCTCAAACACCTGGAAATGATATGTGTTAAAAGTACTTATCAATCAATCAAAGTTTATTTATATAGCCCTAAATCACGAGTGTCTCAAAGGGCTGCACAAGCCACAACGACATCCTCGGCTCAGATCCCACATCAGGGCAAGGAAAAACTCAACCCAATGGGCTACAGTGAGAAACCTTGGAGGGGACCGCAGATGTGGGGACGTAATAGTGTGAGAGTCCAGTCCATAGTGGATCTAACATAATAGTGTGAGAGTCCAGTCCATAGTGGATCTAGCATAATAGTGTGCGAGTCCAGTCCATAGTGGATTTAACATAATAGCGAGAGTCCAGTCCATAGTGGATCTAACATAATAGTGAGAGTCCAGTCCATAGTGGATTTAACATAATAGTGTGAGAGTCCAGTCCATAGTGGATTTAACATAATAGCGAGAGTCCAGTCCATAGTGGATCTAACATAATAGTGAGAGTCCAGTCCATAGTGGATTTAACATAATAGTGTGAGAGTCCAGTCCATAGTGGAGCTAACATAATAGTGAGAGTCCAGTCCATAGTGGATCTAGCATAATAGTGTGAGAGTCCAGTCCATAGTGGATCTAACATAATAGTGTGAGAGTCCAGTCCATAGTGGGTCTAACATAATAGTGAGAGTCCAGTCCATAGTGGATCTAACATAATAGTGAGAGTCCAGTCCATAGTGGATCTAACATAATAGTGAGAGTCCAGTCCATAGTGGATCTAACATAATAGTGAGAGTCCAGTCCATAGTGGATCTAACATAATAGTGTGAGAGTCCAGTCCATAGTGGATCTAACATCATAGTGTGAGAGTCCAGTCCTTAGTAGATCTAACATAATAGTGAGAGTCCAGTCCATATTGGATCTAACATAATAGTGTGAGAGTCCAGTCCTTAGTGGATCTAACATAATAGTAAGAGTCCAGTCCATAGTGGATCTAACATAATAGTGTGAGAGTCCAGTCCATGGTGGATCGAACATAATAGTGTGAGAGTCCAGTCCATAGTGGATCTAACATAATAGTGAGAGTCCAGTCCATAGTGGATCTAACATAATAGTGAGAGTCCAGTCCATGGTGGATCTAACATAATAGTGTGAGAGTGCAGTCCATAGTGGATCTAACATAAAAGTGTGAGAGTGCAGTCCATAGTGGATCTAACATAATAGTGTGAGAATCCAGTCCATAGTGGATCTAACATAATAGTGAGAGTCCAGTCCATAGTGGATCTAGCATAATAGTGTGAGAGTCCAGTCCATAGTGGATCTAACATAATAGTGAGAGTCCAGTCCATAGTGGATCTAGCATAATAGTGTGAGTCCAGTCCATAGTGGATCTAACATAATAGGGTGAGAGTCCAGTCCATAGTGGATTTAACATAATAGTGTGAGAGTCCAGTCCATAGTGGATCTAACATAATAGGGTGAGAGTCCAGTCCATAGTGGATCTTACATAATAGTGTGAGAGTCCAGTCCATAGTGGATCTAACATAATAGTGTGAGAGTCCAGTCCATAGTGGATCTAACATAATAGTGTGTGAGTCCAGTCCATAGTGGATCTAACATAATAGTGTGAGAGTCCAGTCCATAGTGGATCTAACATAATAGTGTGTGAGTCCAGTCCATAGTGGATCTAACATAATAGTGTGAGAGTCCAGTCCATAGTGGATCTAACATAATAGTGTGAGAGTCCAGTCCATAGTGGATCTAACATAATAGTGTGAGAGTCCAGTCCATAGTGGATCTAACATAATAGTGTGAGAGTCCAGTCCATAGTGGATCTAACATAATAGTGTGAGAGTCCAGTCCATAGTGGATCTAACATAATAGTGTGTGAGTCCAGTCCATAGTGGATCTAACATAATAGTGTGAGAGTCCAGTCCATAGTGGATCTAACATAATAGTGTGAGAGTCCAGTCCATAGTGGATCTAACATAATAGTGTGAGAGTCCAGTCCATAGTGGATCTAGCATAATAGTGTGAGAGTCCAGTCCATAGTGGATCTAACATAATAGTGAGAGTCCAGTCCATAGTGGATCTAACATAATAGTGAGAGAGTCCAGTCCATAGTGGATCTAACATAATAGTGTGAGAGTCCAGTCCATAGTGGATCTAGCATAATAGTGTGCGAGTCCAGTCCGTAGTGGATCTAACATAATAGTGAGAGTCCAGTCCATAGTGGATCTAGCATAATAGTGAGAGTCCAGTCCATAGTGGATCTAACATAATAGTGAGAGTCCAGTCCATAGTGGATCTAACATAATAGTGTGAGAGTCCAGTCCATAGTGGATCTAACATAATAGTGAGAGTCCAGTCCATAGTGGATCTAACATAATAGTGTGAGTGGCCAGTCCATAGTGGATCTAACATAATAGTGTGAGAGTCCAGTCCATAGTGGATCTAGTTAATATTGTGAGTCCAGTCCATAGTGGATCTAGTTAATAGTGTGAGAGTCCAGTCCATAGTGGATCTAACATAATAGTGTGAGAGTCCAGTCCATAGTGGATCTAACATAATAGTGTGAGAGTCCAGTCCATAGTGGATCTAACATAATAGTGTGAGTCCAGTCCATAGTGGATCTAACATAATATTGTGAGAGTCCAGTCCATAGTGGATCTAGTTAATATTGTGAGTCCAGTCCATAGTGCAGAGACGTCCTCAACTGATGCACAGATGAGTGGTCCACCCCTGGGTCCCGACTTTGAACAGCGCATCATCTGTGGTCACCCAATCTGTGAAGAGGGGGGAAAGTGCAAAAACAGTGAGGTTAGAGCAGAGGTGTCCAAAGTGCGGCGCGCATCACATTTTTTGGACGGTTCGCGGTAAATTTTAAAAATACTATTTAAAAAAACATTTATAAATAAAAAATGAATAAAAAAATGTAAGAAGTAGAATAAAAGAGCATACAGATTAAAAGTAACAAAAAAAGTTGCAATGTTGACAAAGTGTCTTCTTCAAAACTGTCATTGCTCAAAACATAATAATGAATCAAAATCAATTTTGTTGTTAATCATTGATCTATTGAAGGCTCCAATTTATTCACATCAAATATTCCATTTTGAAATATTTATTATTGCCATAAAAAACATTTTCAATGACAAAAAGGGCATAAAACAAACAAAAACGACGTAAAAAATAATAAGCGTTGAAAGTAATTAGTAGTTATTTTTAACAATTTTATGAGTGGGGCCCTTTTGGATCCTTCAGAGATTTAGTGGGATTTTTATTTTATTTTTTAAATAAACAATTCTTGCTCTAGAAACGATAATGAACAACAATCAATGTTGTGAATTATTGACCTATTTAGGACTCTGATTACTTCACATCAAATATTCCACTTTGAACATTGTTTAGGGGGAAATGTTCATATTTTGTGTTTTTGTTTTCTTAAACATAAAACATACAAAAAAAATACTTTATAGATCTCAAGTTCATTTACATATTTAAGCAATGGAGAAAAAAATATATACAGGTAAAAGCCAGTAAATTAGAATATTTTGAAAAACTTGATTTATTTCAGTAATTGCATTCAAAAGGTGTAACTTGTACATTATATTTATTCATTGCACACAGACTGATGCATTCAAATGTTTATTTCATTTAATTTTGATGATTTGAAGTGGCAACAAATGAAAATCCAAAATTCCGTGTGTCACAAAATTAGAATATTACTTAAGGCTAATACAAAAAAGGGATTTTTAGAAATGTTGGCCAACTGAAAAGTATGAAAATGAAAAATATGAGCATGTCCAATACTCAATGCTTGGTTGGAGCTCCTTTTGCCTCAATTACTGCGTTAATGCGGCGTGGCATGGAGTCGATGAGTTTCTGGCACTGCTCAGGTGTTATGAGAGCCCAGGTTGCTCTGATAGTGGCCTTCAACTCTTCTGCGTTTTTGGGTCTGGCATTCTGCATCTTCCTTTTCACAATACCCCACAGATTTTCTATGGGGCTAAGGTCAGGGGAGTTGGCGGGCCAATTTAGAACAGAAATACCATGGTCCGTAAACCAGGCACGGGTAGATTTTGCGCTGTGTGCAGGCGCCAAGTCCTGTTGGAACTTGAAATCTCCATCTCCATAGAGCAGGTCAGCAGCAGGAAGCATGAAGTGCTCTAAAACTTGCTGGTAAACGGCTGCGTTGACCCTGGATCTCAGGAAACAGAGTGGACCGACACCAGCAGATGACATGGCACCCCAAACCATCACTGATGGTGGAAACTTTACACTAGACTTCAGGCAACGTGGATCCTGTGCCTCTCCTGTTTTCCTCCAGACTCTGGGACCTCGATTTCCAAAGGAAATGCAAACCAAACCATGCCATGTCATCTGCTGGTGTCGGTCCACTCTGTTTCCTGAGATCCAGGGTCAACGCAGCCGTCTACCAGCAAGTTTTAGAGCACTTCATGCTTCCTGCTGCTGACCTGCTCTATGGAGATGGATATTTCAAGTTCCAACAGGACTTGGCGCCTGCACACAGCGCAAAATCTACCCGTGCCTGGTTTACGGACCATGGTATTTCTGTTCTAAATTGGCCCGCCAACTCCCCTGACCTTAGCCCCATAGAAAATCTGTGGGGTATTGTGAAAAGGAAGATGCAGAATGCCAGACCCAAAAACGCAGAAGAGTTGAAGGCCACTATCAGAGCAACCTGGGCTCTCATAACACCTGAGCAGTGCCAGAAACTCATCGACTCCATGCCACGCCGCATTAACGCAGTAATTGAGGCAAAAGGAGCTCCAACCAAGTATTGAGTATTGTACATGCTCATATTTTTCATTTTCATACTTTTCAGTTGGCCAACATTTCTAAAAATCCCTTTTTTGTATTAGCCTTAAGTAATATTCAAATTTTGTGACACACGGAATTTTGGATTTTCATTTGTTGCCACTTCAAATCATCAAAATTAAATGAAATAAACATTTGAATGCATCAATCTGTGTGCAATGAATAAATATAATGTACAAGTTACACCTTTTGAATGCAATTACTGAAATAAATCAAGTTTTTCAGAATATTCTAATTTACTGGCTTTTACCTGTGTATATATATAAAATAGATTAAAAATGGTGTTCATGTATGAGATCGAGGGCTGCCTATTATGGCCAAAGTAATAATTAAGATTATTGTTATCAATATTGAAATCATGATTACTGATTGTTAGGTAAAGCAGTGTTGGAGTGTGAAGGTAATACCATCATGTCATTTGTAATGTCTAATAAAACGACTATAGATAAATGTTATCCATATATTTATAGACAAATAGTTTTTTTTATTCTTTAATAACAACATGTCAGCTTTTTGTCATTAGATGATGCCTTTATCTGTATTTTTACATTTTCATAGTTTTTATTTTATTTATGTAGATGTAGATGCTTTATCCGGACAGATCCATTAAGAGTTTGAGCAGAAATATGTCATATAGTAATTAACTATACACAATAAAACATTAACAAAATGATGTGTCACATGAATGATTTTCGAAGTGACATGAAAAAAACACAACTAACTTTTTGATATCAAAATAAAACACAAAGCGGTTTGGCTAATGAAGATGAAGCCTAATAAACAAGCTTTGTTCTTCTCCAACGCCTCCCTAGTGTTTCAGTACAACAGGTTGACCACGGAGTGATACCTCTCACATCAACTAAACAATCTTCACAGCTTAAGATGACTAAATATTTTAGCTAGTATTGATGTTATTTAAACACTGCTGCATTTTGCAATTAAATAAAGGAGGAGTGAGCATCCCAGTCAACAAAGTAAAGACTTTATAAACAAGTTGTGACAACGTTCACGACACATCGCCTGCTGCAAAACATCAAATCGTTTTCTATTTCGCTGTATACTTTTAGTGTGGGGACAAGTGTCTCCAATCCTGTCCACACCTGTCTCCATCTAAACACAGCAGGGCGCTCTTTAACTCACGCCAAGAAGCGAGGGAAAATGACGTTAAACCAAGCGCCTGACTTCGTGTGGCCGAAAATGCATTAATAAATGACGGGTTTTCGGTAATTAAAAAATTAAACGATATCACTAACCGTCACAAATTTTTATTATACCGTTTACTGTGACATCCCTCGTCCATTAACAAGTAAAAAGTCAAGGGCGTCACGGTATGTTCTTGCCGCAAATGTTGGTACATTTTTGGGGCATTACGGCAAATGACGAGGGCAGTTTTAAGTGAAATTCGAGCGCTGATTTATTTCACTAAGGAAAACACTTAAGTGACTCGCGGATTTTTGAGTTCTCACTACGCCAGCACTTGGACTCTTTTTTTTTTTTTTTTTTTTTCCAGACATTTGCACCTATAGCGGCCGAAAGTGAACCGAGCAGCGTCCCCGTGACAGCAGCAGCTTTTAAACGCGTCACGGGTTATAAATAAGCTGCAAATGCATTTATCTCCCATCGCCAAAGTAGAAAAGAGGAGTCTTGACAAGCGGACGAGGAGGGGAAATAGAAAATGGGATCCAAACCTTTTGAAATATACATCACTTTTTCACAGGAGAACACAGCAGGGAACCCTGCAAGTCAACTTTGTTCACTTCAGCCTTGACTTGATTGTTCCATAGAGCAAAGGATGGACATTTGTCCCATCTGGGTCCATTTTTAGTTGGTATAAAATCCTCAATAACTTGATCAAACTACTGTTCATTCTTACTCTGGATGCCTTCTAAATGGATGCACCATAGAAATCTTTTTTTTTTTTTTTTCTCGATAATTGCAGCATAAGAAAAGAAACATGAAAACAATATGGTGTATAAAGATAGCATGTATTCATGGTTTATATCTGACACCAGGATCAAAAAAGTGCAAATTAGTACAGTGGAAAAGCTGAGAAAATAGCCTTTCACTTTTAAAATGAACATTTTAAATCTGGTCTGAAAGTGGGGGGGTTTCTCAATAAAATGTCTCCCCTAGTTATATTTTCGTACAGAAAAAAATCTGTAAAATTTACTTTACAACGCTATCACTGTTATTTGTACAGTAACATTTTGCTGACTGAGCTGCCTTTTTTTTTTTTTTTTTTTACCGTCAAATCTACTGTTTTCACAGTGCATTACTGTAAATGGAAAAACGGTACCACTGGGTTTGTTTTTTTTTTTAACTGTAAAATTACGACTACTGACCTTTCAGTTTTTGCAGTTGTTGTTTTCACAGTGCATTACCGTAAATGGAAGAGCAGTACCACTGTTGTATTTACGGTCAAATTCTGGCCACTGAGCTCAATCAATCAATCAATCAATGTTTATTTATATAGCCCTAAATCACAAGTGTCTCAAAGGGCTGCACAAGCCACAACGACATCCTCGGTACAAAGCCCACATAAGGGCAAGGAAAAACTCACCCCAGTGGGACGTCAATGTGAATGACTATGAGAAACCTTGGAGAGGACCGCATATGTGGGTAACCCCCACCCTCTAGAGGAGACCGAATGCAATGGATGTCGAGTGGGTCTGACATAATATTGTGAGAGTCCAGTCCATAGTGGATCCAACATAATAGTAAGAGTCCAGTCCATAGTGGGGCCAGCAGGACACCATCCCGAGCGGAGACAGGTCAGCAGCGCAGAGATGTTCCCAGCCGATGCACAGGCGAGTGGTCCACCCCGGGTCCCGACTCTGGACAGCCAGCACTTCATCCATGGCCACCGGACCTGTGCCCCCCACCCCCTCCACAGGAAGAGGGGAGCAGAGGAGAAAAGAAAAGAAATGGCAGATCAACTGGTCTAAAAGGGGGGCTATTTAAAGGCTAGAGTATACAAATGAGTTTTAAGATGGGACTTAAATGCTTCTACTGAGGTGGCATCTCTAATTGTTACCGGGAGGGCATTCCATAGTACTGGAGCCCGAATAGAAAACGCTCTATAGCCGACAGTTTTCCTTCCTCCCATGCCACTTTGGTGTCCTCGGCATACCAGAAGTGTTCAGGATTCTTGACCGCACCATTGAGCTGCCAGATTGTTACCGTAAAATCGACTGTCATTGTTTTTACAGTGCATTACTGTAGTGCAAATGGAGAACTGATGCCACATTTATTTTTACGGTAAAGTTCTGGCGACTAGCTTTTCAGTTTTTTACCATGAGAACTAATGTTATTTTTACAGTACTGTACATTACTGTAAATGGGAAAAAAAGATACCACTGTTAAATTTATGGTAAAATTCTGGCCACTGAGCTGCCATTTTTTTTACCGTAAAATTTACTGTCATTTTTTTTTTTAACGGCACATTACTGTAAATGGAAAAAACGATACCACTGTTATTTTTACGGTAAAATTCTGGCAACTCGCTTTTCACTTTTTTTTTTGTGAGAACGAATTATTGTTTTTACAGTACTGTACATTACTGTAAATGGAAAAAACAATACCACTGTTATATCTATGGTAAAATTCAGGCCACTGAGCTGCCAGTTTTTACTGTAAAATCTAATGTCTTTTTTTTTTTTTACAGTACATTACTGTAAATGGAAAAAACGATACCACTGTTATATTTATGGTAAAATTCTGGCCACTGACCTGCTATTTTTTTTACTGTAAAATCTACTGTCATTTTATTTTCTACAATACATTACTGCAAATGGGAAAAGCAATACCACTGTTATATTGATGGAAAAATTCTGCCCACTGACCTGCCATTTTGTTTACTGTAAAATCTGTCTTTTTTTTTACAGTACATTACTGTAAATGGAAAAAACAATACCACTGTTATATTTATGAAAAAATTCTGGCCACTGACCTGCTATTTTTTTTAATGTAAAATCTAATGTCCTTTTTTTAACGGTACATTACTGTAAAATGTAAAAAAACCAATACCACTGTTATATTCATGGTAAAATTCTGGCCACTGAGCTGCCCTTTTTTTTACTGTAAAATCTACTGTCTTTTTTTTTTTTTACAGTACATTACTGTAAATGGGGGAAAAAAACGATACCACTGTTATATCTATGGTAAAATTCAGGCCACTGAGCTGCCAGTTTTTACTGTAAAATCTAATGTCTTTTTTTTTTTTTACAGTACATTACTGTAAATGGAAAAAACGATACCACTGTTATATTTATGGTACAATTCTGGCCACTGACCTACCGGTATTTTTTTTTACTGTAAAATCTACTGTCATTTTATTTTCTACAATACATTACTGCAAATGGGAAAAGCAATACCACTGTTATATTGATGGAAAAATTCTGCCCACTGACCTGCCATTTTGTTTACTGTAAAATCTGTCATTTTTTTTTACAGTACATTACTGTAAATGGAAAAAACAATACCACTGTTATATTTATGAAAAAATTCTGGCCACTGACCTGCTATTTTTTTTAATGTAAAATCTAATGTCCTTTTTTTAACGGTACATTACTGTAAAATGTAAAAAAAAACCAATACCACTGTTATATTCATGGTAAAATTCTGGCCACTGAGCTGCCCTTTTTTTTACTGTAAAATCTACTGTCTTTTTTTTTTTTTACAGTACGTTACTGTAAATGGGGGAAAAAACCGATACCACTGTTATATCTATGGTAAAATTCAGGCCTCTGAGCTGCCAGTTTTTACTGTAAAATCTAATGTCTTTTTTTTTTTTTACAGTACATTACTGTAAATGGAAAAAACGATACCACTGTTATATTTATGGTACAATTCTGGCCACTGACCTGCCATTTTTTTTACTGTAAAATCTACTGTCATTTTATTTTCTACAATACATTACTGCAAATGGGAAAAGCAATACCACTGTTATATTGATGGAAAAATTCTGCCCACTGACCTGCCATTTTTTTTAACTGTAAAATCTGTCATTTTTTTTACAGTACATTACTGTAAATGGAAAAAACAATACCACTGTTATATTTATGAAAAAATTCTGGCCACTGACCTGCTACTTTTTTTTAATGTAAAATCTAATGTCCTTTTTTTAATGGTACATTACTGTAAAATGTAAAAAAAAAAAAAAAAAACAATACCACTGTTATATTCATGGTAAAATTCTGGCCACTGAGCTGCCTTTTTTTTTTTTTACTGTAAAATCTACTGTCTTTTTTTTTTTTAACAGTACATTACTGTAAATGGGAGAAAAAACGATACCACTGTTATATCTATGGTAAAATTCAGGCCACTGAGCTGCCAGTTTTTTACTGTAAAATCTACTGTCATTGTTTTTATAGAGAATTACTATAAAATTCAAAAAATTTACTGTAATTTTTACAGTTTTTTTGTTGGTACAATTACAGTACATACGCTGTTTGGCTAGCTCAGCTGTTTAAAAACGCAACATGAAATAATACTTTACATATAATATAATATGATTGTTCATGTTTTTTTCAGTCAGTACAGATTGGTGTTGTATCACATTGTGTTGTACATTACAAACTCAAATTTGTTTCGTGTTGTTTTAGAAGCTCGCTCATCTCTTGCCGTAATTAGCTTTGCGGCTAATACCGTAGCACGCCGGTGTGTTTGCTCTTACAATAACAATGTTGCCACAGTTTGGTGATTATACAGGTTACGGAACGTAAAATAAGTATTGTTGATGGTTTTTAAATGCATTTTTAAAGTGATTTAGAGGTAGAATTGATTGTCTACCATTAGCTGCATTGCCAGCCACCTAGAACAAGACAATTTGTATGTTAGAAAGCGAAAAAAACAAAAACTTTTTGTCTTCTTGTCTCTCATCATTTTCAACGATGGGCAAAATTCCCTCCTAGCGGGACTTTATGGTAGCGCCATCAGACCGCTGTCTATTTAAGTTAGCATTAAATAAATAATAATTTACAATTTAAAGCAGAGAAAAGAAATCCTTCCGAATCATAAAAAAAATGTAGGTTTTGAACAAATTAACGCTACACCCCAAAGTAACGTCTTCTCATAGAGCCAAAACAAGCATTAGGTGGTAGGACTTTGTGTACATGTCGTACGCAACAGTGTCATTGGTCAACATATTTTACCTTGAAACATTTTTTTACCTTGAAAATCATTTTTAACCTTGAAAAAAAAATTTTACCTTGAAAATTTTTTTTTACCTTGAAAATCATTTTTTACCTTGAAAATCATTTTTAACCTTGAAAAAAAAAATTACCTTGAGAAATTTTTTTCACCTTGAAAATCATTTTTTACCTTGAAAATCATTTTTTACCTTGAAAAAAAATGTACCTTGAAACATTTTTTTTACCTTGAAAATCATTTTTTACCTTGAAAAAAAAATTTTACCTTGAAAAATTTTTTTTACCTTGAAAATCATTTTTTTTACCTTGAAAATCATTTTTAACCTTGAAAAAAAAAATTACCTTGAGAAATTTTTTTCACCTTGAAAATCATTTTTTACCTTGAAAAAAAATGTACGGTACCTTGAAAAATTTTTTTTACCTTGAAAATCATTTTTTACCTTGAAAAAAAAATTTTACCTTAAATTTTTTTTTACCTTGAAAATCATTTTTTACCTTGAAAAAAAAATTTTACCTTGAAAATTTTTTTTTACCTTGAAAATCATTTTTTACCTTGAAAATTTTATTTTACCTTGAAAATCATTTTTTACCTTGAAAATCATTTACCTTGAAAAAAAAATTTTACCTTGAAAATTTTTTTTTAACCTTGAAAATCATTTTTTTATCTTGAAAATCATTTTTAACCTTGAAAAAAAAATTTTACCTTGAAAATTTTTTTTTACCTTGAAAATCATTTTTTTACCTTGAAAATCATTTTTAACCTTGAAAAAAAAAATTACCTTGAGAAATTTTTTTCACCTTGAAAATCATTTTTTACCTTGAAAATCATTTTTTACCTTGAAAAAAAATGTACCTTGAAAAAAATTTTTTACCTTGAAAATCATTTTTTACCTTGAAAAAAAAAATTTACCTTAAATTTTTTTTTACCTTGAAAATCATTTTTTACCTTGAAAAAAAAATTTTACCTTGAAAATTTTTTTTTACCTTGAAAATCATTTTTTACCTTGAAAATTTTCTTTTACCTTGAAAATCATTTTTTACCTTGAAAATCATTTTTTACCTTGAAAAAAAAATTTTACCTTAAATTTTTTTTTAACCTTGAAAATCATTTTTTTATCTTGAAAATCATTTTTAACCTTGAAAAAAAAATTTTACCTTGAAAAATTTTTTTTACCTTGAAAATCTTTTTTTTACCTTGAAAATCATTTTTAACCTTGAAAAAAAAAAATTACCTTGAAAAAAAAAATTACCTTGAAAATCATTTTTTTCTTTGAAAATCATTTTTTACCTTGAAAATCATTTTTTACCTTGAAAAAAAAATTTTTCCTTGAAAAATTTTTTTTACCTTGAAAATCATTTTTTTACCTTGAAAATCATTTTTAACCTTGAAAAAAATTTTTTACATTGAAACATTTTTTTTTCCTTGAAAATGTTTTTTACCTTGAAAATGTTTTTTACCTTGAAAATCATTTTTTACCTCGAAAATCATTTTTTACCTTGAAAATCATGGCAGCTGTAAAGCTGAGTTTTTGGGTGGAATTAAAAGAAAAATGCCAGATTATTGACTTGAATTTGCTCAAAACCTTGCTTGTAAGCAGTTTGTGTCTTTTTATCGGTTTGACGCATAACACGGTCTATATATATGATAGTGAAAGCTTTTTAAAACACAAGTTAAAAATCATATAAACCAGTGGTTTTTCACCAAGTCATCGGCGGTCACTCGAACGAGTATGACGATCCTCCTGGTAGGGGTGTATCCCTTTATGGAGGATGCCTGTGCATGACTTAGTTTAACGTGGGGAGACTGGTGCCACCATAATGACCAACATTAAAATACAGTAGCATAGTAAGCCAAAGTATTCATTAAAAACAAGGCAGATGTTTAATTTAACAGGTATATTTTCATATGTTCATGTTCAAGCTGTGTGTAATGTTACACACAGCTTGAACAGTAACACTGTGTTTGAATATAGGAAAATAAAACACTGTACCTAAAAGTGACTCAAATATTTGGCGTACCACTAGATAGAGCCCGCGTACCATAGTTTAAAGAATCACTGCTATAAACAGATTTAAAAAAAAAAAAAAATCTGTTTGAGTACTCTCTGCAGTTGAGTAACAAAGACGAATAAAGACAGTAAATGTGTTACAGTGTACTCCAACTTGCTTCCGAGAGTGAGTTTGTGTGTGACACACGTCTTGACTGTGCGCGACGTGACGTGTCGTGTCAAGCAGGATCTGTTGCCACTCGCCGGGGGAGCGCGGTTAAAAGACTCGACGAAGACAACGCGCTTTAATCACGTTGGAGAACTTTCATGAAAATTTCACATCAAGATGCCGGCGACGTCTGCCCTCCATTATTAATCGCTGTTGTCACCGCGCCGAGGATCAGGGCCGTCATGACACACACTTCACTTTTCAAATGGCACACACACACACACACACACACTTAAAGTTAAGTACAGCTGCACAATCTAAACAATCCAATAATAAAGCTGTTTGTGTCTTTAAAAAGGTAAGCAAAAGGCCGTTATAATTTTAATTTGGATCAACGCCTACATTTCCCAACTGTAAATTATGGAGGTTAGTTTGTGTCTCTATTACAAAATTATTATTATTTTTACACTGAATTTATGTAACATTTTTTGCGTTTGAATTTTGCGAACTGATTTTCTTCATGCATTTTTTACACTGAAATTAAAAACTTAATTTTTATACACTGCTTTTTTAAACATAGAATTTTCATACGCTGAATTTTTAAAGAATTTTTATACACTGAATCTGTAAAAAAAAAAAAATTCTGAATTCTTTTTCATTTAATTTTTAAACACTGAATTTTTAAAACACCACATTTTTAAACACTGAATTTTAAAACACAAAATATGTAAACACTGATGTTTTTTCACTTAATTTTTAAACACTGAATTTTAAAATACTTAATTTTTATACACTGAATTTTAAATGCGAAAATTTTATACACTGAATTTTAAAGTCCACATTTTTTAACTATTTTTATACACTGAATTTTAAAACACTGAATTTGTAAACAATAAATATTTTTTCACTGAATTTGTATACGTTTAAATTTTAAACACACGCATTATGCCAACAATTTTTTTTCAATTAAATCGTCAGCATAATTTGATGTAAAAAAAAAAAAAATTGCAGTTCACAAAATTCAAACGCAAAAAAATTCAGTAACATAAATTAGGTGTAAAAAAATTAATACATTCGTAATAAAGACACATATTAACCTTCATTGTATATACACTTTTTCAAATATACTGGCAGAACTATTGCATATTCAATAAATAGATACAGAATATGAGTTATCAAATAATAATACTTGTTTAAATTCAGGATAAAATATACCATCTGTGTTTTGAAAACTCCATGTACTTACATTGGCTCATATTTGGACTTTTCTCAACTTCCTTGCCCAATTTGTTCCAAAATGTATTCCGCATAATATGCTGAAAGTTGTTAGTGTTGTGCAGCATTACAGGTGTTTAAAGACGTCCTATTTTGCTCACATTTGTGTGTTTTGTTTCGTTAGTTTTTTATGTAATCTTGCTAACAAACAAACACACATATGGAATAATAGCCTGATGCCAAATGTAAACAAAATAGTTAAATAAATACAACTAAATATATATGAATAGAAAATAAATCATTGAAACAAACAAATAAAACATTCATTAAAAATAAGTAAATACAATCCAATTTCATTGAGGGCCACATCACAGTTATGTTTACCCTCAGAGGGCCGCTTTTAACAATGAGTAATATATATATATATATATATACACATATATAAATACATTAACAATATATTTTTTTACATAAGCTGCTAAAAATTTTTTTACAGTAAAAGCAGTTTGTTTTTTACGGCATATAAACATTGAATAAATAGAATGGAATGAAATACAATACCACTGTTTTAGCGATAAAATTCCAGCAACAGAGCTGCCAGTTTGTTTTTTGTTTTTTACTGTAAAATCTTGTTTTGATGTGTTTTTTTAAAATGTTTTAATGTCTTAATGTATATAGAAAAAACAGTACCAACGTTGATTTTACAGTAAAAAAAAGTCAATTGGAGGAATTTATCTACAATTTGATAATTTCTTTTGAAATCATAAGTCAAGTAGATATTTAAGTACAGTATTTATCTTTAATTTAACAGTATTTACCTTTAATTTGGATTACATGATAATATAGTATTTTGATTTTGATAATATTGAATTTTAAAAGATATGCAATTGCATGCGGTACATTATTTTTAATGTCAAAAGGGAAACAACAAATATATTTATTAAGAAAAGATTAAGCATTTTATTTATTTACGAATATTATTTCCAGGCTTTCATGGGCCACATAAAATAATGTGGCGGGCCAGATTTGGCCACCGGGCCTTGAGTTTGAGAACTGTGGTCTAAATTGTACAAACAATACAACAAATTATTATTAACATACGTACTATACGTTGTGTGTATCATCAGACTCAGACTAAATTATATTTATGTATTATAGTACATTTATCTATCTAGCTTTAGCTAGTAAAGTGAGCAAGACCTGCAGAGTTCTTACAAGTGACAAGATAGTCAAGTAAGAGAAAATGAAATCTGTATTCCATGAAGAAAGCGAGCGTCTTTTGACATATTTGTAGTCTCATCAGTGACATTTACCTGCTGCCTGGGCGGGAAGTGTATCAAAGTGTCACTTTTGTCACGTTGCATTACAACACCGCCCTCTTACCCACACACACACACACACACACACACTACTCTGATGACATCATTGTTTGCTGACACGGCAGGTTACAGCCAACTATTTATGTGTAAAGACACACTTTGACAGGCACATCCATGCTAACTCGCTAAGCGTCTTCTCCTCCTCGCCTCTTTCAAGATGCTCTCCTCCAACTGTCAATATCTTATCAGACCGGGGAGCAAGCCAGACGAGGGAGGGCGGTGTTTGGTGGTAGCGGGAGTGTATATTGTAGCGTCCCGGAAGAGTTAGTGCTCCAAGGGGTTCTGGGTATTTGTTCTGTTGTGTTTATGTTGTGTTACGGTGCGGATGTTCTCCCGAAATGTGTTTGTCATTCTTGTTTGGTTTGGGTTCACAGTGTGACGCATATTTGTAACAGTGTTAAAGTTGTTTATACGGCCACCCTCAGTGTGACCTGTATGGCTGTTGACCAAGTATGCCTTGCATTCACTTATGTGTGTGTAAAAGCCGCATATATTATGTGACTGCGCCGGCACGCTGTTTGTATGGAGGAAAAGCGGACGTGACGACAGGTTGTAGAGGACGCTAAAGGCAATGCCTTTAAGGCACGCCCCCAATATTGTTGTCCGGGTGGAAATCGGGAGAGATTCGGGAGAATGGTTGCCCCGGGAGATTTTCGGGAGGGGCACTGAAATTCGGGAGGGTTGGTAAGTATGCCCTACATCCGTGTTTTATTGGATATGTACTAGGGATGTCCCGATCCGATATTTGGATCGGATCGGCAGCCGATATTCGCAAAAAAATGCGTATCGGCAAGGCATGGGAAAATGCCGATCCAGATCCAGTTTAAAAAAAAAACTCCGGTCCGTGTTTTCCAACGCACCGATTTAAATAATACATTCCACTTTTCTGCTGTTCCCTAAGCTCCGTTCCGCATTTTCCAGCACATCCACAGGTCTGTGGATTCTAACGCAGTTGCTTTTAGCTGCTGGCATTACACGACAGGCTCTTCTCACTCTTTCCTGTGTCTCCCTCTTACAGACAGCGAGCGCACCTTCTTACACACGTCACATACTGTCACGTCATACGTCATATACGTATACGCCCTCTCCCAGCAGAGAGCGAGGTAGCAGCATGGCTAACGTTAGCTGTGATGCTAGCGCAGCCGCTAAGGTGCGCGCCTGCTCAAGCGTCCTCTGCGCACGGCAAATCTATGCCACGCACAAAATCAAATAAAAAAAATAAGCGCAATTTTCGACACACGGACACGACAGAGAAAACAGTTTTCGTCATCATTGTTCAAATATTGTAAGGTCTGTCGAGACGCTTATCTCCATTCGGTGCCACACGTCCACACCATCGCCAAGGCAAACATTTCCACGTCAACACCGTATGAAAAAAATAGTGATTTTTTTTAGTTGTGATTTCCCTCTCTGCATGAAAGTTTAAAAGTAGCATATATTAATGCAGTATGAAGAAGAATGTTTTAATGTAGACATGCAAGCCTTGAAAGAAAATTTTGAAAATCAAGACTACATTTCCTGCAAATGGGTGCATTTCTACCCTATATTTTAACTTTAGATTTATTCTCATATCAAACTCTTTTAGTTGTCTTTTTGACACTTACATCCGGCGCCCCCCTCCACACCCTGGATTATAAATAATGTAAATAATTCAAAGTGATTATCTTGTGTGATGACTGTATTATGATGATAGTATATATCTGATAGTATATATCTGTATCATGAATCAATTTAAGTGCACCCCTGGAAAAACGTATTCGGGTGTTACCATTTAGTGGTCAATTGTACGGAATATGTACTTCACTGTGCAACCTACTAATAAAAGTCTCAATCAATCAATCAAAACACATAGAATCATCATACTGATGTGATTATATGCATCAAGTGTTCATTCAAGGCTAAGGCAAAATATCGAGATATATATCGTGTATCGCAATATGGCCTTAAAATATCGCAATATTAAAACAAGGCCATATCGCCCAGCCCTTGTCATGTATAATTTTGTCTATTTTGTGTTTATCCTTGAATAAACCGGTCAGTTTCTTGTTACCAACCATTGTGTATTATTCAAACTCCCCTAATTCAGCTGGCTAGTTGTTATCAAGAGTACTAAAACCCTTTTCAACATGATTCTGACAACTAAGTAGGCTAAATAACTTTAAACTTTAATACATGCTAGGATAGGCCATTATCGGTCAGTATCGGTATCGGTCAGTATCGGTATCGGATCGGAAGTGCAAAAACAATATCGGTATCGGATCGGAAGTGCAAAAACCTGGATCGGGACATCCCTAATATGTACAGCTCCGTACAGCGGCGTTTTAAAAAGTCATTAATTTTACTTTTTGAAACCGATTCAGATAATTTCCGATATTACATTTTAAAGCATTTATCGGACATCTCTAATTGTGAACAATAGGCGGAATTCCATAACCGAAAAAAACAATGCCTGCAAAATCCATCTGCTCATAATAGAGAATTAGACAATAAAAAGATACAATTAAAAATTCAGGATCAGTCATGGGTCTTGCATTTTACAACAAGCTAACACAATAATGTGTTAATTAATACAGTTACATCATGGGGGACCTTGTTAATTAAAAACCTGGGCGGACCACCATGGGCCTCTTAGAACCTTCCGGGACGTTTATTTTCTCCCCCTCTGAAAATTCCCAGCAAGGCCACGTTTACTTTTGAATTATCACGTGAGACGACAATTTGTGCTCCAATTTAAAGAGAAGCGCTTGTGCTGACTCTTTGGTTTTAATTTTCACTTTCCCTCCCTGAAGAACAAGCAGTGTAAATTGCATAAAAGAATGTGTATATGAATATGAAAAGCAATGTTCTCCATGATGGCTGTTTTTACATTCCATCCCCATTTTTTGTGTGTTTTTTTTTCTTCCCTTCGTCTCCTCCCCACCTTTCACTGGCCTCCCCCAGGCCATAAAACAGTACTTTTACATATATTACCTTTTGATTAATGGAGCTGTATTCATTATTCTGCCCCGTCGCTAATTAGAAAACGCACTCCCGCTAATGATATACAGTTGGAATAATACTTGCCCACGAGGCATGCTATCACATCAGGTTTCATGCTCGCGCTCTCGCTGCGCCAGAACTTTGCCCACAGATCCGCACGGGTCCATTAGCAAAAGAGTCACGGCCCGGCGCCGAGTGTCATTGTTGCCGCTCCGTCTGCCGTAATGAGGCCTCTCGTCTCCTGAGAGAGGACGCTTGATGAGGTGCGAGTCAGTCTTAATCAGGACAACCCGCTCTTTGCGTGTGTGCTGCTGTCTTTCTAGTTCTCCTGAAGCACCTTTTATTGGGAGGACGTTGGTCTTTGTGGGGAAATTTTGTCTGGTCCGCACAAGAAAAATGCTAAGATGAGTTCCATTTTTTGCTGGGTAGCGTCTATATGGAAATAAAAATGTATAAAACCTTTATTAAATGTACAACTGCCATACAATTACTCAATGTAATAGTTTGTTTTAGCATCCCTCAATGTCATACACGTTCAAAAAGAGGTTAAAGGGGAACATTATCACAATTTCAGAAGGGTTAAAACCATTAAAAATCAGTTCCCAGTGGCTTATTTTATTTTTCGAAGTTTTTTTCAAAATTTTACCCATCACGCAATATCCCTAAAAAAAGCTTCAAAGTGCCTGATTTTAACCATCGTTATATACACCCGTCCATTTTCCTGTGACGTCACATAGTGATGCCAATACAAACATGGCGGATAGAACAGCAAGATATAGCGACATTAGCTCGGATTCAGACTCGGATTTCAGCGGCTTAAGCGATTCAACAGATTACGCATGTATTGAAACGGATGGTTGTAGTGTGGAGGCAGGTAGCGAAAACGAAATTGAAGAAGAAACTGAAGCTATTGAGCCATATCGGTTTGAACCGTATGCAAGCGAAACCGACGAAAACGACACGGGAGAAAGCGAGGAGGAATTCGGCGATCGCCTTCCAACCAACGATTGGTATGTGTTTGTTTGGCATTAAAGGAAACTAACAACTATGAACTAGGTTTACAGCATATGGAATACATTTGGCAACAACATGCACTTTGAGAGTGCAGAGAGCCCATTTCAGGCGCGCTAAGAACATATATTTTTCCACGATTTCAGCACTCAGGTTAACCATACCTAAATAGACACAAAATACTGCATTACACAAGACTACTCGAATGATTGAAAAAAATAAATGTTTTTAAGCTAAATTATTGGTAAACACAGTTTATGTATAATAATTTACGTAAAACCGCGAGTAATGAATAAAGTTTTCATCAATTAATATATTCTGTAGACATACCCTCATCCGCTCTCTTTTCCTGAAAGCTGATCTGTCCAGTTTTGGAGTTGATGTCAGCAGGCCAGGGAAACTAGGGTCTTTTATCGTTGGAACTGCATCTGCTTTGAGTGTCGCAGGATATCCACACATTCTTGCCATCTCTGTCGTAGCATAGCTTTCGTCGGTAAAGTGTGCGGAACAAACGACTGACCATTTCGTCGGCTTTCCCCACACCCTCGTATTTTGTACAAATTTCGTCCAATTTCTTGCCACTTTCCTATCTTTGGGCCACTGGTGCAACTTGAATCCGTCCCTGTTGGTGTTGTTACACCCTCCGACAACACACCGACGAAAGTGAGAAAATGGCGGATTGCTTCCCGATGTGACGTCACGTTGTGACGTCATCGCTCCGAGAGCGAATAATAGAAAGGCGTTTAATTCGCCAAAATTCACCCATTTAGAGTTCGGAAATCGTTTAAAAAAATATATGGTCTTTTTTCTGCAACATCAAGGTATATATTGACGCTTACATAGGTCTGGTGATAATGTTCCCCTTTAACTATTGTAAAATGTCAACAAATGTATATATAACGTAAAGTCTACTTTTGCAGAGAAGAGTCCTCAAATGTTATTTTCTTCCGAGTCTGGACTCGTCAGACCACAGACCACTTTTCCACTTTGCATCAGTCCATCTTAGATGACCTCGGGCCCAGCAAAACCGGCGGCGTTTTTGGGTGTTGTTGATAAATGGCTTTGGCTTTACATAGTAGAGTTTTAACTCGCACTTATAGATGTAGCGACGAACTGTAGTTACTGACCGTGGTTTTCTGAAGTGTTCCTGAGCCCATGTGGTGATATCCTTTACATACTGATGTAAAACAGGGGCATTTTTACCACTGTGTTACATGGCCTTTCCTTTTAACAACACTCAGTAAACGTTTGGGAACTGAGGCGACACATTTTTTAATTGGAATTCTTTCCCATTCTTGCTTGATGTACAGCTTAAGTTGTTCAACAGTCTGGGGTCTCCGTTGTGGTATTTTAGGCTTCATAACTTGCCACACATTTTAAATGGGAGACAGGTTTGGACTACAGGCAGGCCAGTCTAGTACCCGCACTCTTTTACTATGAAGCCACACTGTTGTAACACGTGGCTTGGCATTGTCTTGCTGAAATAAGCAGGGGCGTCCATGATAACGTTGCTTGGATGGCAACATATGTAATGTCTGTCTGCTCTTGAATGGGATTGTGCTGAAAATGTTAATTTCCCCTTGGGGATTAATAAAGTATTTCTGATTTTAAATCTGATATGTTGTTCCAAAACCTGTATGTACCTTTCAGCATTAATGGTGCCTTCACAGATGTGTAAGTTACCCATGTCTTGGGCACTAATACACCCCCATACCATCACAGATGCTGGCTTTTCAACTTTGCACCTAGAACAATCCGGATGGTTCTTTTCCTCTTTGTTCCGGAGGACACGACGTCCACAGTTTCCAAAAACAATTTGAAATGTGGACTCGTCAGACTACATAACACTTTTCCACTTTGCATCAGTCCATCTTAGATGACCTCGGGCCCAGTGAAGCTGGCGGCGTTTCTGGGTGTTGTTGTTAAATAGCTTTGGCTTTGCAAAGTCGAGTTTTAACTTGCACTTGCAGATGTAGCGACAAACTGTAGTTACTGACAGTGGTTTTCTGAAGTGCTCCTGAGCCCATGTGGTGATATCCTTTACACACTGATGTTGCTTTTTGATGCAGTACCGCCTGAGAAATCGAAGGTCCGTAATATCATCGCTTACGTGCAGGGATTTCTCCGGATTCTCTGAACCTTTTGATGATATTACGGACCGTAGATGGTGAAATCCCTTAATTCCTTGCAATAGCTGGTTGAGAAATGTTGTTCTTAAACTGTTGGACAAATTGCTCACCCATTTGTTGATAAAGTGGTGACCCTCGCCCCATCCTTGTTTGTGAATGACTGAGCATTTCATGAAAGCTGCTTTTATACCCAAACATGGCACCCACCTGTTCCCAATTAGCCTGTTCACCTGTGGGATGTTCCAAATAAGTGTTTGATGAGCATTTCTCAACTTTCTCAGTCTTTTTTGCCACTTGTGCCAGCTTTTTTGAAACATCTTGCAGGCATCAAATTCCAAATGAGCTAATATTTGCAAAAAATTAAGTTTTCCAGTTTGAACGTTAAATATCTTGTCTTTGCAGTCTATTCAATTGAATATAAGTTGAAAAGGATTTGCAAATCCTTGTATTCTGTTTTTATTTACTATTTACACAACGTGCCAACTTCACTGGTTTTGGGTTTTGTAAAATGATTACCAACAATTATTCTACAAGTGATTAGGGCTGTACATCGATACCACTACCAATATCGATATCCCTTAATACCGGTATGCTATATGTGATTTGTGTAAATAGAGCCTAAGGGGAGTTTAATTACAGAACACAATCTGTACACAATGCAATTCAAAGTGTTTTACAAAAAAAAAATCCTTTTTGAAATTAAAGTCAGAAAATAAAATCATCAAAAAAATTTGTTAAAAATAAAATTAATCAAATGCTGGAGATAAAAAAAATTCTGTTGTTGCGGTAAAACCAACTGCAAAAATAACAAAACAGTTGCATATTTGTTGGACTGCCATTCGCATTAGTCCAAAAATGATTCATGAAGAAGGAAAAACATAGTGGGGAACCTCAGTTTATAAACCCCTCATCAAAATATGTTTGGGTATACCAACCTTTCATCCACACGTAGTGGGCCTGTAGTGCAGCCATAAGTATTTTCTTCTGAAAACAAGCATTATTTCTCTTGTAATTTTTAAATTAGGCATCCTAGGGACGAATCTTGAAACAAGATTTTCTATGTGGGGTAGAAAATGGATGGATGGATTGATTCTTTATCTCATAACTTAGATTTTTTTTTTTAATCTCATTATGATCTCATAATCTCGATTATTTATTTTTTTGTCTAGTAATTAAGAATATTTATCTGATCATTTCAATTTCTTATCTCATAATTTTGACATTTTTATATAATAATTTAGCTTTTTTTTAAATTATATAATTTACGACTTTTTAGAAAATGGATGGACTTTTTATCTCATAATTATGACATTTTATCGCAGAATTTTGATTTTTGTATTTAATAATGACGACTTTTTACTTCCTGCGACGAGGTGGCGTCTTGTCCAGGGTGTACCCTGCCTTCCGCCCGAATGCAGCTGAGATAAGCTCCAGTACCCCCCGCGACCCCGAAAGGGATAAGCGGTAGAAAATGGATGGATGGATGGATTCTTTACCTCATAACTTCGATTTTTTTTTTTTATCTCATATTATGATCTCATAATCTCGATTATTATTTTTTTTTGTCTAATAATTAAGAATATTTATCTGATCATTTCGATTTCTTATCTCATAATTTTGACATTTTTATCTAATAATTTAGCTTTTTTTTAAATAATATAATTTACGTCTTTTTAGAAAATGGATGGATGGATGGACTTTTTATCTCATAATTATGACATTTTATCGCAGAATTTAGATTTTGTATTTAATAATGATGACTTTACTTCCTGCGACGAGGTGGCGACTTGTCCAGGGTGTACCCCGCCTTCCGCCCGAATGCAGCTGAGATAGGCTCCAGCACCCCCCGCGACCCCGAAAGGGACAAGCGGTAGAAAATGGATAGATGGATGGATGGGTAAACCATAATTTCTAAATTTTTCAACTTGAATAGACCAAATATAAGTGTTCATGCTTAAATAAGTATTATGGTGGAAAGTCAATGTCTAAAAATAAGTAAATTTCTCTGAAAAATTGGGAAATTCTTCAAAATAAAATGTTAACTCTTAGCAAGTGGCAAATAATATGCAGTGTAATCCGAAAAAAAAAAATTTTCATAAACAGACTTCAAGATTGAAATCTGGATGAGATGGAACATGACTTTAGAACCTCTGACTGTGAAATAGTCCAAGCTGGATACAATTTGACAGCAATACTTTGCGCGTCCAGTTCCATGCATTATAAATAAGGATCATTTGATGTCAATCGACACATCATCCTTGTTAGCTCTATTTGCCGCCCCCTGTTCTAAAAGTGTCTTATCACACCTGCACTCTTGCTTTTAGTAATGCCGTTTATTCCCCAGGACTGAGGTGATGGCTGGAGGGGTGTGAGGGAGTGTCACAGCATGTTAGCGACAAGGTTACACCAATTTTGGATCCCAAGGGGAGGGCAAAGTATGGCGACAACTCAGGAACCTACTCATCCAGTGTTGGGAGGAGATTCCCCGGTAAGGAGCACTCCCATACATTTTAGGTAGTTCATACATCACATGTGTCTAACTCAAGGCCCGGGGGCCACTTCAGGCCCGCCACATTGTTTTATGTGGCCTCTGGGCCACACTTTTGACACACCTGCTATAGATAATAAAAAAATGAATTTGATACGTCTATCGATAAAAAGCGGCGCATGCGCGTTTATCATAACACAGTCGGCATCTCTGCTTTAGTAAACATTGACGGTGATGACGTCACTTGCTAACTTGTCAGCCACTTCTCCAAGAGACTCCTTTTGAACACTCCTCGCACATTAAAGGGGAACATTATCACAATTTCAGAAGGGTTTAAACCATTAAAAATCAGTTCCCAGTGGCTTATTTTATTTTTCGAAGTTTTTTTCAAAATTTTACCCATCACGCAATATCCCTAAAAAAAAAAAGCTTCAAAGTGCCTGATTTTAACCATCGTTATATACACCCGTCCATTTTCCTGTGACGTCACATAGTGATGCCAATACAAACAAACATGGCGGATAGAACAGCAAGGAATAGCGACATTAGCTCGGATTCAGACTCGGATTTCAGCGGCTTAAGCGATTCAACAGATTAGGCATGTATTGAAACGGATGGTTGTAGTGTGGAGGCAGGTAGCGAAAACGAAATTGAAGAAGAAATTGAAGCTATTGAGCCATATCGGTTTGAACCGTATGCAAGCGAAAACGACGCGACACGGGAGAAAGCGAGGACGAATTCGGCGATCGCCTTCTAACCAACGATTGGTATGTGTTTGTTTGGCATTAAAGGAAACTAACAACTATGAACTAGGTTTACAGCATATGAAATACATTTGGCAACAACATGCACTTTGAGAGTGCAGACAGCCCAGTTTTCATCAATTAATATATTCTGTAGACATACCCTCATCCGCTCTCTTTTCCTGGGGGTCTGGCGGCAGATTTCTTTGACTTTATCGTTGGAAATGCATCTGCTTTGAGTGTCGCATGATATCCACACATTCTTGCCATCTCTGTCGTAGCATAGCTTTCGTTGGTAAAGTGTGCGGAACAAACGTCCAATTTCTTGCCACTTTCGCACCTTTGGGCCACTGGTGCAACTTGAATCCGTCCCTGTTCGTGTTGTTACACCCTCCGACAACACACCGACGAGGCATGATGTCTCCAAGGTACGGAAAGCAGTCGAAAAAACGGAAAATAACAGAGCTGATTTGACTCGGTGTTTGAGAAAATGGTGGATTGTTTTCCCGATGTGACGTCACGTTGTGAAAGAAAGGCGTTTAATTCGCCAAAATTCACCCATTTAGAGTTCGGAAATCGGTTAAAAAAATGTATGGTCTTTTTTCTGCAACATCAAGGTATATATTGACGCTTACATAGGTCTGGTGATAATGTTCCCCTTTAACTATTCAAAAGGCACATATTCGCCCCGTTTGTTGACCTGCAAAGTATGTTTTTGGGGTGGAGGAGTCTGGTCGGGTGCTGGTTAGCTTGAAGCTCACAGCTAGCCTGTCTCCATCCTTGAACGATGTCGCTTCATCGAGAGATAAAAGTGAAGTTTCCATGGACTCACAAAGACTAAAACAAGTAATTTACTGGAGTCATGGCACAGGATGAAGTTAAAAAGGTTGACTTTACACTCACCTTAGTGTTTAACATGAAGCCGGGGTGGTATAGCTCGGTTGGTAGAGCGGCCGTGCCAGCAACTTGAGGGTTCCAGGTACGATCCCCGCTTCAGCCATCCTAGTCACTGCCGTTGTGTCCTTGGGCAAGACACTTTACCCACCTGCTCCCAGTGCCACCCACACTGGTTTAAATGTAACTTAGATATTGGGTTTCACTATGTAAAGCGCTTTGAGTCACTAGAGAAAAGCGCTATATAAATATAATTCACTTCACTTCACTTCAAGTCTTTCTTTTGACAGCTCCTCGTGGTAAAGTTGTCCGAGTGCGAAAGGAAGCAGTATTTGTCATTGATAAAACTTTTGGCAAATCAATATTTACAACAAATAAGAAGGCAATAAACGGGGACGAAAATTTGATCCGGCAAATATAAACAAAACAAAACACCGGCGGAAAGCAATAATGGATCAAATAAAATAAAAAAACAAGCAAACCGGGCAGTAAAAGAAAAAAAAAAAAAGATTCTGGAATTGCACGTCCTTTCTGATTTCAATGCGTAAAAAGACACAAAAAGTGCGTTAATGCTAACACTGACTGTAGTTTCCTAATGAAGCCTTAGCTTGACGCTCCTCTACTTTTTCCTGCTCCCACTTGCTGCGGCAACAACAAACAAAACTCCAAACGCTCCTCTCCGTTTGTATCGTTTACTTGTGAACTTAATCATTCAAAAGCGTCGAACAATAACGATTCGGGAATAAATCAATGGCAAAATAAAGCGAGTGTGTTACAGTAAGAAAAAGTAAGAGTAAGGTCAAAAAACTGTGTGGCTCGATTCCACCATACCTGACTGCCATTACCCATAATACATTGTGTCTAAGGCTGCAGCTAACGATTATTTTTCTATCGATTAATCTATAAATTATTTTTTCGATTAATCGGTTAATCTATAGATTATTTTTTTCGATTAATCTATAGATTATTTTTCCTTTTACCGATTATTTTTTTTATTTAAAATGAAGATGAAAAAATAAATGTAGGCCAGTTTTTTCAAAAGGCATGACTTTTATTTACAAAAAAAAAAGTATGGCCACTCAGTCAACATTGACAACAACATGACAAAATATTCTGTAACAATGTAAACATTTAAAACTTTTAACATTTAACAAAATTAAAAGTAGCGTATTTGCTTTTTAATGTGCAAATATAAAAGTAAACATCCAGTGCAAATCTTAATATTCTTCAATAGTATAAGCATTTCTAAAGTAAAAGTATTGCTTATTTTGCTTTATAATGTGCAAAAATAAAAGATAAACATCCAATACAAAAAAGTGCAAAACGAAATATTCTGTAACAGTGTAAACATTTCAACAAAAGTAAAAGTATTGCTTATTTTGCTTAATAACACAACAATGACAGTATGATTAAAGTGAAAGTTAATTGTTGGTTTGTACATAGTATATGTAACTGTTAATGTTGTAAAAAGTATTTGCACAACTAATTAACGTTAGCGTTAAAGAGGAGCGCGTCTTTGTAAACACTGAACAGGCACGCCAAAAGCGCCTCTCAGAGCGAAACAGTGTTTTAGATTATGAATTTACAACGCAGATACAAATGACACATTCATGTTTTTGTGTAATGATGACAACGTATACTCACACGGACGATTGACTAGTTGATGGTGATGTCAAGAACGCTGTCGGGTGTTTTCTTTTCAAATGTTCCTTCATAGCCGTTGTGCTGCTATGATAGGCCATTTCCGCTCGACACAGTGTGCCTACAACAACTGTCAAGTGTTTTGCTTTTTTCGCTGTGCTTATCCCACACTTGAAGGGATGTACCAATGCTGAATGTGGCTTCTGGATTTCACTCAAAAGACCAGACTGTAGTTACTTTTTCCTTTTATTTTCCTTTAGTTTGCAACAGTTTTTCCAACCAAGAAACCGCTTCTTTTTTCTTCTTTAGTCTTTTTAGCAGTCTTTAGCAGTGTTAGTAGACTTTAGTAGACTTTAGCTGTCATTAGCTGTCTTTAGTAGCCTTTAGTAGCCTTTAGCTTCTTTAGTAGGTGAAAAACCTTTAAGGACAAAACACCACAAGATTAACATGCTGTAAAAAATCAATCAATTATCAATCCCATAATTTACAATTATTAATTAGGCTATCAAACTCTTAACCATTAAACAAGTGCAAGAAAATGGACACATCTTTTCCCTTTAAGTTAAAACAGATTTTAAATAAACTCACAATACGAAGGTCCTGAGTAGTCTTGGGTTCAATCCCGGGCTCGGGATCTTTCTGTGTGGAGTTTGTATGTTCTCCCCGTGACTGCGTGGGTTCCCTCCGGGTACTCCGGCTTCCTCCCACCTCCAAAGACATGCACCTGGGGATAGGTTGATTGGCAACACTAAATTGGCCCTAGTGTGTGAATGTGAGTGTGAATGTTGTCCGTCCATCTGTGTTGGCCCTGCGATGAGGTGGCGACTTGTCCAGGGTGTACGTCGCCTTCCGCCCGATTGTAGCTGAGATAGGCTCCAGCGCCCCCCGCGACCCCAAAGGGAATAAGCGGTAGAAAATGGATGGATGGATGTCTCAACATAAATGCACCAAGATACATATAAAATACATTTAAACCCAGAAACACTATAGATAAATGCAACAGAAAACCCAATATGCAAATACATAAATACCTAACCAATTAAACACCTATTTAGATAAATATTTAAAATCCATATTCAATATAAATATATTATTAATTTAGCAGTGAAACACTCAATCTTAAACGCTGTCTACTGGTAGAAAAATGCCCCTTTTTCTATGCCCTCACCAGCAGCCAATGATCCAACACACTTAAATCCAACACTTTAAGTTGAGCGACTTCACCCTCCTGATGAAGCAAACTGCTCCAACATTTATCAAACTATAAGCAAAGAATATCAACACTAAACAACAGTTACATAAAACATAGTGTGTATTTATCCTCCAGACTAAGCACGCCACATGCACACAACCCCCCCCCCAATCTCACCAGCGCAACAGGTGCGCCACACCCACAAAGAGAAATATTAAATCTTACCGGCTGTCCGTTCAGCTTTTGGTTTTGGTACACTTTTGGTTATCTGTAATGAACTAAACCTTTCTCCACTCTGCGCTGGCGTCTTTTGTACTCCTTGATTTGACAAAGCTGTCTAATTACCGGGCTCGCGCACCAGCAGATGAGACGGGAGCGCGCCGCGTTATACCTGCGCGTGATCGTAAACTGATCGGCTCTGATCATATAAGCTGACTGGCCGAAATAATGCCGAATTATATACATTTCCTGGGGTTGCCTAGGTGAATAGGGATGCGGATGTGCTCTAAGATAAAATATTATTTTATTAAGTGGGGTTTGGCTGGTTGCTCAGCAGCCACGGTTGCGAGCTCGCGCGTCAGCTGACGAGACAGCTGTTCGCCGCTACAACATTATTAGGCCGTTTATTGAAATACTCCCACACTTTTTTGACGACTTTTGGTGTGCTTTTTTTTCCTCGTTTGCACCGCTCGCATCATCTGCTTTGTGCTCCGCCATGACGGTAGTGTGACGTAAATATGCGACGCGTCGACGCACAAAAACGGCGTCGACGTATTTACGTAACCGATGATCGTTTCAGCCTTAATTGTGTCCAAACCTTATTACCACACAGATCCTTCCGCCATAAATGCAATTAAACAGTTACAGAATCTTCACTGTATTAAAGCAGTATAAAATAGTACGTCATCAAATTATTTAGACAAATGTAATAATTACAAATAAAGTGTATCTTATAATTATTCTAAGCATGCAATATACACATTTTCATATTATTTAAATAAAGTAAATAGTCCCGTTTTGGCTGAATAAACATAAAGCACCTTCCATAAAATGTAAATTAACTTGGATAGCATTTAGGCTCCTACACTGACTGTATATTTTACAGTAAAAGCAACTAAGCTGCCAGTTTTTTTCTGTAAAAAACAGTGGTAAAATCCACAGGTTTTTTTTACTCTTTACGTAAAAAAATGGTTTTAATATTTAAATTCATAGGCAAATTCAATAAGTGGCCATGACTGCAGTGTGGCCCTCAATGAAAACAAGTTTGACACCTCTGTTCTAGACAAAAAAATCAGAGGTCAAAAACGCAACCTTTCTGTTGTTACGCCCTCACCTGCTTTTCCCGACTCACGGGTCAGCATTTTCTAAACACAACCTCGACATATTCCCCACTCTGTCCCAGCACCATTAGGACAACATCGACTTGTAATAGAACCTTCTAGTAGCTGCAGGGTCCACAAGCCCAGTAATGACAAGCGTGTGATTATGTCATTGATCCTCATGGGGAGTCACATATTCCTCTTAAGTTCCTGACAGGTGTTCTTGGGAGCTTCTTTGCCATGAAACCTCGTTATTTTTCGCCAAGTATTTCATGTGTAATTCGTATTGAAGACGCCTTTTTTTGATTGGTTTGTTGGAAATGAAAGCATGGATCAACAGGTCAGTCGGAAACCTGAACAGTCAAACCTGAGAAGTACAGTAATATTGGAGTATAATGCATAGATTTGATATTTTATGTGTCTCTCCATGTGTAAAAATAAAAGCTGGGGCCGATGTTTTCAGGAGTCTTTAGAAAGGAAAAGTAATGACACAAATACTGCTGAGCCTACTACATACTCTACTGTACTGGAGCTATTCCACCTTAATTACTGTAACGTATAGTTCAGTTCACATTGCACTGCAGCAGAAAGAAACTAGATTAAAAAATGAAAAATACCTTTTTTACCATTTTCCCACCTTTTGAACAGAGTGAACTGTACATGGGATTTCATCTCATAGGACATAACATGGATGCACTGTGTTTCCTATCCATGCATGTACACACACATCCTTTGTCATTTACAAAACCCAAAACCAGTGAAGTTGGCACGTTGCGTAAATGGTAAATAAAAACAGAATACAATGATTTGCAAATCATTTTCAACTTATATTCAATTGAATAGACTGCAAAGACAATATATTTAATGTTCCAACTGGTAAACTTTGTTATTTTTTGCAAATATTAGCTTAATTGGAATTTGATTCCTGCAACATGTTTCAAAAAAGATGGCACAAGTGGCAAAAAAGACTGAGAAAGTTGAGGAATGCTCATCAAACACTTATTTGGAACGTCCCACAGGTGAACAGGCTAATTGGGAACAGGTGGGTGCCATGATTGGGTATAAAAACAACTTCCATGAAATGCTCAGTTATTCACAGACAAGGATGGGGCGAGGGTCACAAATGCGTAAGCAAATTGTCCAACAGTTTAAGAACAACATTTCTCAACCAGCTATTTCACCATCTATGGTCCGTAATATCATCAAAAGTTTCAGAGAATCAGGAGAAATCACTGCACGTAAGCGATGATATTACAGACTTTTCGATCTCTCAGGCGGTACTGCATCAAAAAGTGACATCAGTGTGTAAAGGATATCACCACGTGGGCTCAGGAACACTTCAGAAAACTACTGTCAGTAACTACAGTTTGTCGCTACATCTGCAAGTGCAAGTTAAAACTCGACTATGCAAAGCCAAAGCTATTTATCAACAACACCCAGAAACGCCGCCGGCTTCACTGGGCCCGAGGTCATCTAAGATGGACTGATGCAAAGTGGAAAAGTGTTCCGTAGTCTGACGAGTCCACATTTCAAATTGTTTTTGGAAACTGTGGACGTCGTGTCCTCCGGACCAAAGAGGAAAAGAACCATCCAGATTGTTCTAGGTGCAAAGTTGAAAAGCCTGCATCTGTGATGGTATGGGGGTGTATTAGTGCCCAAGGCATGGGTAACTTACACATCTGTGAAGGCACCATTAATGCTGAAAGGTACATACAGGTTTTGGAACAACATATCAGATTTAAAATCAGAAATACTTTATTAATCCCCAAGGGGAAATTAAAATTTTCAGCACAATCCCATTCAAGAGCAGACAGACATTACATATGTTGCCATCCAAGCAACGTTATCATGGACGCCCCTGCTTATTTCAGCAAGACAATGCCAAGCCACGTGTTACAACAGTGTGGCTTCATAGTAAAAGAGTGCGGGTACTAGACTGGCCTGCCTGTAGTCCAGACCTGTCTCCCATTGAAAATGTGTGGCATGTTATGAAGCCTAAAATACCACAACGGAGACCCCAGACTGTTGAACAACTTAAGCTGTACATCAAGCAAGAATGGGAAAGAATTCCACTTCAAAAATGTGTCGCCTCAGTTCCCAAACGTTTACTGAGTTTTGTTAAAAGGAAAGGCCATGTAACACAGTGGTAAAAATGCCCCTGTGACAACTTTTTTGCAATGTGTTGCTGCCATTAAATTCTAAGTTCATGATTATTTGCAAAAAAAAAAATGTGTTTCTCAGTTCAAACATGAAAATGTCTTGTCTTTGCAGTCTATTCAATTGAATATACGTTGAAAAGGATTAGCAAATCACTGTATTCTGTTTTTATTTACCATTTACACAACGTGACAACTTCACTGGTTTTGGGTTTTGTAAATGAAATCCAAAAATAGGTGTAGTTCCCCATTAAGTATCGATTCCTAGGTAGGAATTGGTACTGTGTCGGTTCAAATGTGAAACCATCCCTAGTTACTGTAGCGCCGTTTGTCGTAGATATTGTAGGAAGGCGGGGATGTTGTCGCGGCTCAATGGTAGTTGCAAGTCGATGACAAATTGAACTTCCTGTGCCGCATCTGCCCTCAATCTCCTGTAGTTGGAGCGCCAGTCAGCCACAGGTTCTCTGACGGAAAACCACTTTTCCTTCAACTTTGTTCCTCCCCACCACCCCTCACACGAGTGTTTGAAAGCCGCCACATTTCCCGACATTGTGGGCTTAAAGGCAACACAAGCAAAGTGACAGCCCGAAAGTTGACATATTCCCCAATCCTCTCCTTCCTCTGGACACCTGATTGATTGTGACAGCCTATATTGGCTCTTTCACATGAAAGAGGAATGAAATGTTAATGAGGTGGAATTTCTCTGGCTGCTTTTATTACAGGCCGCCAGTTTTGAACATTTTTCAAAGTAACACACCCAAATTCTACTGTTTGCGATGAATTAATCATGCAGTCTTGTCACCGAAGCGTCGCGCGTTCTTTAATCACGACTACGACTCGGAAACAGCAGCTTCTTGAAAGGTGTTCCTTTTGCCTTCGCCACAGTTACAAACTTAGACGATCCCGTGTCCTGTCAGAGAAACCCTGGGGTGAATTTGACTGGGCGGACTTGAGAAGACCGAGGAATCTTTTGTTCCGCCTTCTCGCATGTGCTAGAAAACTTGTGAAATGAAACATCCAAAAGTTAAACGCCAACATCTAGGCCACGCCCGCCCCCCCACCCTCCCTCCACCCCGCCCCCGCAGTCAGCCACTCTGCACCAGATACAAATGTGGGTGTTTTATTGTCATTCATCTTGAGGCGAGCAAGTCCACTTTAGTTACTTAGAGGAGAAAAATGCAATTCAGTGTTTCTCCGTGCATTTTTATATTTTTTTACTATTTGAAGGTATGGGCATTTAAAAAGTACAAAACTATTGGAGTAATATTTTCCACCTGTAAGCAGAACAGAACGCCTTAGAATTGGGCTTCGTTCCGCGAGAAGATATAAACGCATGATGAAGGCACCCTGTTTCGGTATCTATGCATTCTCACACACATACAGTATGTTATTATTAATAGTATGGGCGCTCAGCACATGTCAAGTTAACTTTCAGTTTCGATTCCAAGGCGGAGCAACATAGGTGGACAAAAGCAAGAGAGCCGGGCAACCATTTTCGAGACTGGTCCGACCTTCAGATATATCGGCTTACCCCCTCCAGCCCTGTTATTGCTATTGCTTGTAATTACTTCTGTTAGGTGAAATACATTTTTAAACTTCACCACTCATCATTTTAGAACTAAATAATCTTAAAAGGGAGGTTCCTAGTAGAGATGCGCGGTTTGCGGACACAACCGCGGAGTCCGCGGATTATCCGCGGGTCGGGCGGTTGAAATAAAAAAAAATTAGATGTTATCCGCGGGTCGGGTCGGGCGGTTGAAATAAAAAAAAATTTGATTTTAAATAGATTCAGGCGGGTGGCAGTTAAACCAATTCGGAAATATATATACATAGTTAAATGTTGTTACCCACATACGAAAAACGAGCAGGCACCTGCAGCATATGCCACAACAGAAGAAGAAAAAAAAAAAGAGATGGACACTTTTACGGAGCGGAGAAGGGACGCCTCGCCGGGGTCCGGGACCGAGGCCCCTTCCCCCGAGAGGGCCCCACCGGGAGCCGTAGCTGAGGTGATCCGCGAGAAGGGCCCGACGCACGTCCAGGGTCACCACCGCGCCCACCGCACAGACACCCCGCCTCGTCCGCCTTCGCCGCGGCCGGCGTCACGCGCAGCAGGTAAGCAGCTTACCTGCCCGCCACCCCCGTTGCCGGGGGCGCGTAACAGGGGTCACTCCGCGCGCAGTGCGCTCACGAAAGGGGTGGGGCTCACCCTGGTGAGCCGAGTGGGCCACTTTTGGTAAGCAGAACTGGCGCTGCGGGATGAACCGAACGCCGGGTTAAGGCGCCCGATGCCAACACTCATCAGACCCCAGAAAAGGTGTTGGGTGATATAGACAGCAGGACGGTGGCCATGGAAGTCGGAACCCGCTAAGGAGTGTGTAACAACCCACCTGCCGAATCAACTAGCCCTGAAAATGGATGGCGCTGGAGCGTTGTGCCCATACCCGGCCGTCGCCGGCAGCGAGAGCCACGAGGGCTAGGCCGCGACGAGTAGGATGGCCGCCGCGGTGCGCGCTGAAGCCTCGGGCGCGAGCCCGGGTGGAGCCGCCGCGGGTGCGAGGGACATCACACCTCCACGCGCTTGGAGGTGCGCTCAGCGCGGCTCCCAGATGATTGCGCACTGGTGTGCGTCTGGGCCGTGACAGCGTGGCACGCATTATGTCTCTGCTGCATTGGATCACTCTCCTTTCTTTAACAGGCAAAAGCTTTATAACCTCACTAATGCCTTGCATCGTCTATATTAGATATATAACAACGGGCGGGTGGCGGATGGCGGGCAGGTGCGGGTTTGATTCAAATGTTAGATCGGGTGGATGGCGGATGGTTGACGACTTTTGTGATGCGGTTGCGGATGAAATAATTGCCTATCCGCGCATCTCTAGTTCCTAGTAATACACATAAAAAACACAGCCATTAGAAAATGTAAGTTTTTTTCTTAATATATTTAGTTTATTATATTACAGTATATTATTTAAAAATGCATGTCGTTATATTTGTTTTCTATTTAGTTGTTATTTTCATAAACAATGGCGTATGACAGCAATCAAAAGTAAAATAAAAAAATTATTTTGAATTAAATTAAATAACGTAAGTAGTATTCTTGTTTGGATTACACTGTATAGCACCATCATTTTAAATGGAAGATGGGGGATTTTACTATTACCGTATTTTTCGGACTTTAAGTCGCAGTTTTTTTCATAGTTTGGCCGGGCTCCAGTGCAACTTATATATGTTTTTTTCCTTCTTTATTATGCATTTTTGGCAGGTGCGACTTGTACTCCGGTGCGACTTACACTCCAAAAAATACGGTATTTCAGATATGACCCCATCTCAATTGGCAATCTTGGAACTGACATCAATTGTGTTCTTTCTCCAGTAACAGAAATTAACTCTTAATTAATGATGTTTATTGGTTTGAATGTAGGCATGTAAAGTGACAAATAACTTTTTTTATTATTTTTTACTTCCATTAAATCCTCTCTCTTGGACCAGAAATAATTTAAAATCAATATAATTATTGTCCTCACAAAAATAAATTGTGGTGATGAGAAAGAGAAACTGCTTTTGCAGCTTCTTTGGTCAGTTTCTAAAATAAATGGGGTTCTTGCTCTGATTTTATATAGTAGGACAGGTATTCAAAATAGAAGATGAGTGGAAAAAAGACAGGAGTGAATTGAGATGATTCCTTAAAATGTTCCAGTTCCATTCACACATTTAAAAAACACTTTAAGACCAATGTCTTGGAAAAATATATCACTCTTGAATCAACACAGTAGTTAATACTATGATCAATGTTAATTAAAAACTAAATGTGGGATATAAATAATAATGGAAGTATAATTGTTTGTATATAGTATATAATTGGTGCAAAGGTTTAACATGTGTACAAGGATATTTCACATGTCTTTACTGTGTATATAATTGAACAGTATTTATGTTGTGTACAATGTGTATTTATAATATGTTGTGAAAAGGAAATTTCATAATTTTTGGAAGCTCATCTTGTTTTTGACTTTGTTTATAGGGTTAGGCGCAATAAGTGTTCAACTTCAGCCTAAACCCTTTCGGTCTGCAATTAATTTATGAATGTACAACTGTCTGTTTTTGTAAAACTGTTTGTTTGTTTTGTCGACCATTGACCGAAGAAATAAATACTATACAATGGCAATAAACTTTTGTTGTCTTGGTTGGTCAGACTATACATTTTATTTGACTTAGACTTCCTTTATTTTCATTCAAATTTGAACTTTACAGTACAGATAAGAACGACATTTTGTTGCGTTAGCTCGTTGTAGTGCAAGATGAAAAAAAGCAATCAGGTGCAGAGTGTTTGCATTGACAAAAAAAGCTGCAGATATAAATAGATTTACTGTACAGATAAATATATTGCACTTATGCATATGCATCCACATTTACGGATGTATGTTACTGTATATTGTCTTCAAAGTCCAGCGAGTTAATCTGTTTTTTGGGGAATTGAGGGGATTATTTTGTTTGATTATTATAGTTATTAGGATATATCGTATATACGATTAAAAACCAAGAGGGTTTTTGCTCCATTATATAGCCATAATGACTGAAAATTGCACCAGGAAGAACACTCAAAAAGAGAGCTACATATTTATCTTCTTTTCTGCTGGACTTTAATTAGCGAGACTCTCTTTATTTTGAACTGTTGTCTGTTATTTTCTTTCAGACTGGCAGCCCTCCATGTTCGTGTTCCCGTGCAGAGGGAAGAACAGTTGGCGCCTCTCAATAACTTATAGCTCCAGTCGGGACGACGCAACAGTCTGCCGGAATTTCAGGTGTGGACCAGCCTAATTAGTTCCCATCAAAAATGCAATTTTTTTTTTTTTTTTTAGAATCACGCCGCAAGGGTTGAGCAGCCCAAAGCGAGCATACCTGGCGGAGAGGGAAAAAAACCATATAATGAATTTAAAAAAGATATTCTAACCTGGAGCCATAAGTAGATTTATATGCTTGACACGAGAGCGCGCCATCAACGTTGGCCAGAATCCTAATTCCCTGTCTCAGACGTTATGTGTAATTTTGCCATTAATATGAATGTCGCCCATGCTTAATATTTCACGCTGCTGCTGGATATTGTGAGCATCTCATATATCCTTCAAGGATGTATTAATTAATAAACTTGTTTCTGAGACTTTTTTTAGCCCCCTAACACCCCAAAACCCAAACTGACCAATTTTGTGGGTCTGAGCCCTCAAGCATTCTCTATCTGGAGTGCAGACCTCTTCCATGAAACACCGCTTTTATTTGAATTTGCATCAAAATGTAGTGTTTCACTAACCCCTGACCTGTGCTCCTGATCCTACCCACCCTAATTGACAGATCTTGGCAACTGAAGAGGTCTGAGCCCTCCAGCATTATCTAACTTTAGTAGAGTTAGTCCTTAATGGAGCTTTTCATCTTATTCGTAACAACCATAACACTAACCCTTAAACCTAACCCCTAAACTTCTGATTGTGCCCCTAAAGAGGTCTGATTCTCTAGCTTTTGCTTACTGGAGTGTAAACTCTCAGGCTGGAACTTAACTTTTGTTCAAATGTTTGAACAAAATGTAGTGATTCCCTTTAAACAACCCTCAGCCTTCGCGCTACAACTAAATCCTAATCTTGAATAACGATGATTTTGGTGTCTAAAAAGATCTGAGCTTTCTTTAACTTTCTCTCTGCTACTGAATTGAACTCTGAATTGGATTTGCAACAAAATGTAGTGGTTCTCTAACCATTAATCCTAACACCCGATTTTGGCAACTGAGAAGGTCAGAGCCCTCAAGGTTTGTTTAACTTGAGTGGAACTAAACTTTAATTCAAATTTGCAACAAAATGTGGTGGTTCTCTAATGGAAACCCTAATTTGACTTTAAACCCTAACTTTGAATCCTAACTCAGCTGAGCTTTTTCTAGCTTTCTTTAATCTCAGTGCTTACCTCTCCTGCTAAATTTAACTCTTGATTGGATTTGCAACAAAAATGTAGTGGTTCTCTAACCATAACCCTAACTTTAACCATTACACCCAACCGACCGATTTTGGTCCGAATCCTCTAGGTCAGTGGTCACCTACCACCACAGACCAGTACCGAGACACACAAGAAATTAAAAAAAAAAAAAGATTTTTTTTTTTTTTTTTTTCTTTTTTTTTTTTTCATTAAATCAACATAAAAAACACAATATATACATTATATATCAATATAGATCAATACAGTCTGCAGGGATACAGTCCGTAAGCACACATGATTGTATTTCTTTATAACAAAAAAAAAACAAACTTATTATTCAGCCTGTTGTTCACTATTCTTTATTTATTTTAAATTGCCTTTCAAATGTCTATTCTTGGTGTTGGCTTTTATCAAATAAATTTCCCCAAAAATGCGACTTATACTCCAGTGCGACTTATTTATGTTTTTTCCCTTCTTTATTATGCATTTTCGGCCGGTGCAAATTATACTCCGGAGCGACTTCTACTCCGAAAAATACGGTAGGTTTCGTTAACTTTAGTACAGACCCCAAGCATTGAAGTACACCTGTATTCGAATTTGCAACAAAATGTAATGATCCCTAAGGACAACCCTAACGTTAAACTCTTAACATTGAATCTTATCCCCGAGCCCACTGATTTTGGCCTCTAAAAAGATCTGAGCCGTCGAGCTTTCTTTAACTGCGACTAAATTGGACTTAATCATTTTGCAACAAATTGTAGCGGTTCTCTAACCATAGCCCTAACACCGAATCAACTGGCCTGAGATGGTCTAAGCCAGGGGTGCTCACACTTTTTCTGCAGGCGAGCTACTTTTCAATTGATCAAGTCGTGGGGATCTACCTCATTCATATATATAATTTATATTTACTTATTTATGAAATATATGTTTTTGTTAACAAGTTAAAGGTGTTTAATGATAATGCAAGCATGTTTAATACATATAATTAATATTGTTAAAAAATTAAAGGTGTTTAATGATAATACAAGTATGTTTAATACATATAGTTAATATTGTTAACAAGTTAAAGGTGTTTAAAGATAATACAAGCATGTTTAACACATATAGTTAATATTGTTAACAAGTTAAAGGCGGTTAAAAATAATACAAGCATGTTTAACACAAATAGTTAATATTGTTAACAACTTAAAGGTGGTTAAAGATAAAACAAGCATGTTTAACACATATAGTTAATATTGTTAACAACTTAAAGGTGGTTAAAGATAATACAAGCATGTTTAACACATATAGTTAATATTGTTAACAAGTTAAAGGTGGTTAAAAATAATACAAGCATGTTTAACACAAATAGTTAATATTGTTAACAACTTAAAGGTGGTTAAAGATAAAACAAGCATGTTTAACACATATAGTTAATATTGTTAACAACTTAAAGGTGGTTAAAGATCATACAAGCATGTTTAACACATATAGTTAATATTGTTAACAACTTAAAGGTGGTTAAAGATAATACAAGCATGTTTAACACATATAGATTCCTTTCTTTCATGAAGACAAGAATATAAGTTGGTGTATTACCTGATTCTGATGACTTGCATTGATTGGAATCAGACAGTGGTGATGATAACGTCCGCATTTTCGAATGGAGGAGAAAAAAAGTCCTCCTTTCTGTCCAATACCACATGAAAGTGGTTGGTTTTTGGCATCTTATTTGTCCAGCTTCCGTACTCCTTTGTGTACACTTTACAAGAAATACATTGTCGGCAAACTCCGTAGCTTGCTAGCTTGTGCACGCCAGCTTTAGTCGGTCTTTGGAGTTTTGACGACAGGTACGGCGCCAGAGTCTGTTGAAATAAAGTGTTTCTCGCCTTCCAGTCGGTAATTTTAATGAGCTGGCAGCAACCAGCGTCATCTCAGAAGACCCTCGGGTGCCGTGAATGTCAATCAAGTGACGAAAGTGACGTCATAGTGAAGATTTATGATCGCTCATTTTTAGGACTATTTTTTTAATGCCTGGCTGGTGATCGACTGACACACCCTCCGAGATCGACCGGTAGATCGCGATCGACGTAATGAGCACCCCTGGTCTAAGCCCTCTCGGTTTCTTAATCTTAAGTGCAGACCTCCAACACGTAATTCAACTTTTATTTGAATAAACCTTGAATCGTAACCAAACTCAAAGGTCTAGCATTGTCTTACTTGAGCCTAGAACTCCACTACTGAACTAAACCTTTTATTCTGATTTCAAACAGACTTGGTTCCTCAAGAACAACTTCCAACCTTAATCTAAACCGTAACACTAACCAACATATATGGCCTCTAACGAGGTCTGAACACTCGAGAATTCTCCAACATTTTTGTCTGAAAAGACAATAAACAGGTATACGGGTGATGTAGTGATCCAGATCATGAGGTCGTTAGCTTGGAAGCTCATTAACGTGGTTAGAAAAGAGGGCTTTTATTCGTCTCGTCTTTTCACAGCGTGCCAATGTCGGGTGGCCTTTACGCTGATTAATAATGAATCAATTAAGCAAATTAATTCCGAGGTTTGTTCAGTAGTGAGGCCAGTCTGTTTGGATTTGGGCCCTGACGGGTGAGACCCTTTAACAAGCTTGTGTTGCTCTTGTTTCTGACAGTGCCAGAAGAACCCCCCCCCCTCCCTTCCCCAGCACCCTATACACACACACACACATCTAAAAGCCTTCGCAAGTGCCATTTGTCTCCAGGTTAACAGAAAGACGAGATATAGGGCGCGGCGGTGAATTATTCAGGCTCCCACAACACATGCACTTTTGCTTTTCAAGCATGAGTTATAATTTAATTAGAAACTTCTGGTGCCTTTGCCGCCTATTTAAATATTAAAATCTTCCGCTGATCACATTGGATTAGCCATCTCGGTGAAATTCCCTGAGATGTCAGTTGTTGTCTTTTCCGTCTCAGCCCCCCACCACCTCCTCCCCACACGCCCACTTTAACTTCTCTCCATCTTATCGCTCTCACTCTCGTTGTTGTCGACTCCTCCATTAGAGACAAAGGAGGAGGACGCGGTGGACCTTTGGGGGGTCTTAATGCGGGCGTAGCGTGTTAACACACTTTGGACCAGATGCGGATGCAAAGCGAAAGTGGCTGCACTCATTAAAGTGCTGGTGAAGATTGAGCTCTCAGCCCTGTGTGCCTTTCACCTGACATTTCGGGTTGTACTCCTTCAGTTGCTTACATGCCACCTGTTAGCATGTGCAATACTTGTCTGTGAACAATTGTCTATCATTTAAATAGTGTCTAATGACAATTTTGCATTATGTACCGTAGTTTGAGGACAAGGGTACCCAAAGTCTGACCGGGGAAATATTTAAATCTAAAAAAGGATTAAATACAGCCCGCATCAGAACATTCCGAAGGAGAAATAGGGCCTAAACCTAACTGGTAACTAGTGTTGTCCCGATACCAATATTTTGGTACCGGTACCAAAATGTTTTTCGATACTTTTCTAAATAAAGGGGACCAGAAAAAATTGCATTATTGGCTTTATTTTAACAAAAAATCTTTAAACATTAAACATGTTTATTATTGCAAGTTTGTCCTTAAATAAAATTGTGAACATTTGAGACAACTTGTCTTTTAGTAGTAAGTAAACAAACATATACTCCTAATTAGTCTGCTGACGTATGCAGTAACATATTGTGTCATTTATCCACCTATTCTTTTATCAAAATTATTAAGGACAAGTGGTAGAAAATTCATTATTAATCTACTTGTTCATTTACTGTTAATTTACTTTTTCTTTCAACATGTTCTATCTACACTTCTGTTAAAATTTAATAATCACTTATTCTGTTGTTTGGATGCTTTACATTAGTTTTGGATGATGCCACAAATTTGGGTATCAAGCCGATACCAAGTAGTTACAGGATCATACATTGGTCATATTCAAAGTCCTCATGTGTCAAGGGACGTATTTCCTAAGTTTATAAACATAATATGAATAAAAAACAAAAACAAAAGAAGATTTTGTGATGCTAAAAAATATCAATGTAATCATAGTAGTATCGACTAGATACACACAGTGGATGTTAGGTGTAGATCCACTCATGGCATTTGTTTACATTCAGGAACGGCGTCGTTAGCGGTGACGCCGGTGAGCTCTGGTGTGTAGTGAAACATGTTTAGCTATTCCTCGTCCTGCAGGGATGGTACTTGTAAGAAACTCACTTTGTCGCTATGGAGGCGAGGATTAGTGATTTAGAAGTAGCTAAAACAATGCGGCTGGACGTTAGCCGCTAGCTAGCTTGCCATGTCTTAAAGGGGAACATTATCACCAGACCTATGTAAGCGTCAATATATACCTTGATGTTGCAGAAAAAAGACCATATCTTTTTTTAACCGATTTCCGAACTCTAAATGGGTGAATTTTGGCAAATTAAACGCCTTTCTAATATACGCTCTCGGAGCGATGACGTCACAACGTGGCGTCACATCGCGAAGCAATCCGCCATTTTCTCAAACACCGAGTCAAATCAGCTCTGTTATTTTCCGTTTTTTCGACTGTTTTCCGTACCTTGGAGACATCATGCCTCGTCGGTGTGTTGTCGGAGGGTGTAACAACACGAACAGGGACGGATTCAAGTTGCACCAGTGGCCCAAAGATGCGAGAGTGGCAAGAAATTGGACGTTTGTTCCGCACACTTTACCGACGAAAGCTATGCTACGACAGAGATGGCAAGAATGTGTGGATATCCTGCGACACTCAAAGCATATGCATTTCAAACGATAAAGTCAAAGAAATCTGCCGCCAGACCCCCATTGAATCTGCCTGAGTGCGTGAGCAATTCAGGGACAAAGGACCTCGGTAGCACGGCAAGCAATGGCGGCAGTTTGTTCCCGCAGACGAGCGAGCTAAACCCCCTATCGACCCTAGCTTCCCTGGCCTGCTGACATCAACTCCAAAACTGGACAGATCAGCTTTCAGGAAAAGAGCGCGGATGAGGGTATGTCTACAGAATATATTAATTGATGAAAATTGGGCTGTCTGCACTCTCAAAGTGCATGTTGTTGCCAAATGTATTTCATATGCTGTAAACCTAGTTCATAGTTGTTAGTTTCCTTTAATGCCAAACAAACACATACCAATCGTTGGTTAGAAGGCGATCGCCGAATTCGTCCTCGCTTTCTCCCGTGTCGCTGGCTGTCGTGTCGTTTTCGTCGGTTTCGCTTGCATACGGTTCAAACCGATATGGCTCAATAGCTTCAGTTTCTTCTTCAATTTCGTTTTCGCTACCTGCCTCCACACTACAACCATCCGTTTCAATACATTCGTAATCTGTTGAATCGCTTAAGCCGCTGAAATCCGAGTCTGAATCCGAGCTAATGTCGCTATAGCTTGCTGTTCTTTCCGCCATGTTTGTTTGTGTTGGCTTCACTATGTGACGTCACAGGAAAATGGACGGGTGTTTATAACGATGGTTAAAATCAGGCACTTTGAAGCTTTTTTTAGGGATATTGCGTGATGGGTAACATTTTGAAAAAAACTTCGAAAAATATAATAAGCCACTGGGAACTGATTTTTAATGGTTTTAACCATTCTGAAATTGTGATAATGTTCCCCTTTAAAGCACCTCTTCCTGAGGGCGTTTCAGTGTTATAACTTCACCTTTATCTTTAGTTTTTAAGCCAAAATGCGTCTGTTCTCCCTTTTCTGTCTACACACTGTGTCTGCTTGTAAGTACTCAGTGTGTGTGCGCTGCCGAACATGGTTGCCTGCTCGTAAACCAGCAATGTCATGTCATGACGTGACGACAACGGGAGGATGATTGACCGGTACTTTTTAGAAGCGGTATTGTACCGAATATGATTCATTAGTATCACGGTACTATACTAATACCGGTATATCGTACAACCCTACTGGTAACTATGTGTAAATGCAGTGGCTACTTAGTCCGACATTAATAAATACCTCTCAAAATACCATAATTTATGTCACCACATGACCACGGCTGGAGAAATACCACACAGAAACACACTTGTTCCTGTGTTATGAAGCAAAATAAGCAATACTTTTACTTTTGTTGAAATGTTTACACTGTTACAGAATATTTCGTTTTGCACTTTTTTGTATTGGATGTTTATCTTTATTTTTGTACATTTTAAAGCAAAATAAGCAATACTTTTACTTTTGAAATGCTTATACTATTGCAGAATATTAAGATTTGCACTGGATGTTTACTTTTATATTTGCACATTAAAAAGCAAATAAGCTACTTTTAATTTTGTTAAATGTTAAAAGTTTTAAATGTTTACGTTGTTACAGAATATTTTGTCATGTTGTTGTCAATGTTGACTGAGTGGCCATACTTTTTTTTTGTAAATAAGTCATGCCTTTTGAAAAAACTGGCCTAAATTTATTTTTTCATCTTCATTTTAAATAAAAAAAATAATCGGTAAAAGGAAAAATAATCTATAGATTAATCGAAAATAATAATCTATAGATTAACCGATTAATCGAAAAAATAATCTATAGATTAATCGATAGAAAAATAATCGTTAGCTGCAGCCTTAGTTGGGAGTGACAAGTGAAAATCCAATCACAGTCACGTTTGGCGTAAGGCTGCCTAGATGGGCTACTGTCAACAACTCGTGATCTGATTGGCTGTCGCAACTGTCTATCAACCGGCAGAATTCACACAGCGCTGGCAACAAGCTATATTGTAGCGTCCCGGAAGAGTTAGTGCTGAAAGGGGTTCTGGGTATTTGTTCTGTTGTGTTACGGTGCGGATGTTCTCCCGAAATGTGTTTGTCATTCTTGTTTGGTGTGGGTTCACAGTGTGGCGCATATTTGTAACAGTGTTAAAGTTGTTTATACGGCCACCCTCAGTGTGACCTGTATGGCTGTTGACCAAGTATGCCTTGCTTTCCCTTGTGTGTGTGAAAAGCCGTTGATATTATGTGATTGGGTCGGCACGCAAAGGCAGTGCCTTTTAAGGTTTATGGCGCTCTGAACTTCTCCCTACGTCCGTGTACACAGCGGGGTTTTAGAAAGTCATAAATTTTACTTTTTGAAACCAATACCGATAATTTGCGATATTACATTTGAAAGTATTTGTAGAGATGTCCGATAATATTGGCAGTCCGATATTATCGGACATCTCTACAAAATATATAAATATAAGAAAGAGCCAGTCTTTTGAACGGCTCTTTTAAAGGAACGGCTCCTCAAGATCCGGCTTCTTCCAAAGAGCCATAAATCCCATCTCTATGCCCTAGCTTACAACAAACGGTAGCTGTTCCCGAACCCCCCTAACACTTAACCATAACCTTAACCCTTAATCTGAAACCCCAACCAACTAATTCTGGTCTCTGAGGAGGTCTTACTTTGCTGCCTGGCATTCTCTATCTTGAGTAAAAGACCACCTCCACTGAACTGAGCTTTCTTTGGATGTGCAAGAAATTGTAACAACATTAACCATTTATACTCAAACAGACTGATTTGGTTCCTTAACAAAGGTCCAAGCTCTCTGGCATTCCTTAATCTGGGTACAGACCTCTGCCACAGAACTCAACGCCTATACTTACTTGGCTAATGACATATCTCTCTGACCTTTAGCCCCCTAACACTAAAACCCGGACTCTGCAACATACAGCACTTACAATCCTTACCTTTCACCTTGCAGACAATTTACTCGTTATACAGTGTGAGTGGTATTTAAAAAAAAAAAATCCAGTCGTTTGTTTGTACGGCGTAAAAGTGAGCGTGAAATATACACTTTTACAATTTAATGACGTACGGATGATATGACAGTAACCTCCCTCCCTCTTCCACTCTCTACTCCGAGACCTCCCAAGATGTGTTTGACTTATTGGCTTTAATATTTCAGCAGTTAGCGCAGGCAGGCTTCGCCGCATGCTTTAATAACGCTACGTCCCTGTAAACATTGTTGTATGTACTGACATCTCCTCCCCACTCTGGTGGGCTTGCATCGCCTAATCAAAGACACCGGGGAGGGAAGGAGGGCGGTACAGTTAATAAATGTCTGATGGAAATGGAAAGTAGTGTAGCTAATAAGGATCCTATAAATGTCCATGTTTAATTGTTATGAAGAGGTACTCATCAAGGACTCCTGAATTCAACATCATTGCTAGTGAAACAGTGTAAGGACCTTCAAACTGAATTTTACATACAAACCCCGTTTCCATATGAGTTGGGAAATTGTGTTAGATGTAAATATAAACGGAATACAATGATTTGCAAATCATTTTCAACCCATATTCAGTTGAATATGCTACAAAGACAACATATTTGATGTTCAAACTGATAAACTTTTTTTTTTGTTGCAAATAATCATTAACTTTAGTATTTGATGCCAGCAACACGTGACAAAGAAGTTGGGAAAGGTGGCAATAAATACTGATAAAGTTGAGGAATGCTCATCAAACACTTATTTGGAACATCCCACAGGTGAACAGGCAAATTGGGAACAGGTGGGTGCCATGATTGGGTATAAAAGTAGATTCCATGAAATGCTCAGACATTCACAAACAAGGATGGGGCGGGGGTCACCACTTTGTCAACAAATGCGTGAGCAAATTGTTGAACAGTTTAAGAAAAACCTTTCTCAACCAGCTATTGCAAGGTATTTAGAGATTTCACCATCTACGGTCCGTCATATCATCAAAGGGTTCAGAGAATCTGGAGAAATCACTGCACGTAAGCAGCTAAGCCCGTGACCTTCAATCCCTCAGGCTGTACTGCATCAACAAGCGACATCAGTGTGTAAAGGATATCACCACATGGGCTCAGGAACACTTCAGAAACCCACTGTCAGTAACTACAGTTGGTCGCTACATCTGTAAGTGCAAGTTAAAACTCTCCTTTGCAAGGCGAAAACCGTTTATCAACAACACCCAGAAACGCCGTCGGCTTCGCTGGGCCTGAGCTCATCGAAGATGGACTGATACAAAGTGGAAAAGTGTTCTGTGGTCTGACGAGTCCACATTTCAAATTGTTTTTGGAAACTGTGGACGTTGTGTCCTCCGGACCAAAGAGGAAAAGAACCATCCGGATTGTTATAGGCGCAAAGTTGAAAAGCCAGCATCTGTGATGGTATGGGGGTGTATTAGTGCCCAAGACATGGGTAACTTACACATCTGGGAAGGCGCCATTAATGCTGAAAGGTACATACAGGTTTTGGACTAACATATGTTGCCATCCAAGCAACGTTACCATGGACGCCCCTGCTTATTTCAGCAAGACAATGCCAAGCCACGTGTTACAACAGCGTGGCTTCATAGTAAAAGAGTGCGGGTACTAGACTGGCCTGCCTTTAGTCCAGAAAATGTGTGGCACATTATGAAGCCTAAAATACCACAACGTAGACCCGGACTGTTGAACAACTTAAGCTGTACATCAAGCAAGAATGGGAAATAATTCCACCTGAGAAGCTTAAAAAAAAGTGTTTCCTCAGTTCCCAAACGTTTTCTGAGTGTTGTTAAAAGGAAAGGCCATGCAACACAGTGGTGAACATGCCCTTTCCCAACTACTTTGGCACGTGTTGCAGCCATGAAATTCTAAGTTAATTCCATCCATCCATCCATCCATCCATTTTCTACCGCTTATTCCCTTTGGGGTCGCGGGGGGCGCTGGAGCCTATTATTTGCACAAAAAAAAAATGTTATGAGTTTGAACATCAAATATCTTGTCTTTGTAGTGCATTCAATTAAATATTTGCAGATCATTGTATTCAGTTTATATTTACATCTAACACAATTTCCCAACTCATGGAAACGGGATTTGTATTTCACATCTATTGATTTTTGTCAAGTTTACAGGTTGTACCCTTAAATTATTATTCCATATTATAGGAAATACAGCGCTGATTTTGAATGGTAATAGGTCTGAATTGATCAATGAATCACTGGTTTAAATGTAACTTAGATATTGGGTTTCACTATGTAAAGCGCTATGAGTCACTTGAGAAAAAGCGCTATATAAATGTAATTCACTTCACTTCACTGAATTACCGTTGTGGTTTTGAAGGTCATCCAACTCAAAATGGTTAAATCATATAGAATTAAAGTTAAAAGTGATACATGTTCTCGTCGGCACTCTACCAATCAGTTTTCATTTTATCTACTTCAAACTTCACAGAGTTGATGTCTTATAGAACCTTGTTTGTTTTAAAGTATATCCAACTCACGATTGCCAAATTACCTAAGGTCAAATCTCAAGTCAATGTACAGCTGAGCAGATTTTCTAGTCAGCACTCTACCAGTCTCAAGTTTTATCTGAAGTGCAAACTTTCAATAGTCCTTGTCCTATGTCCCAGGGAGTACATCGTTGATTTTGTTGAATAAGTTAGCTTAGATGAAAGTTAAAAACGATACATGTTCTAGTCTGCACTCTACTAATACGTTTTCATCTGATCTACTTCAATCTTCCCAGAGTTCCTGTCTTATACCTGTGATAGAACCTTGTTTGTTTTAAAGTATATCCAACTCACGATTGCCAAATTATCTCAGGTCAAATCTCAAATCTAGTAAGCACTCTACCAGTTTTAAGTTTTATCTGAAGTGCGAACTTTCAAGAGTCCTTGTCCTATGTCCCAGGAAGTACCTTGTTGATTTGAATGAAGGTTTCCAACTCAAAATGGCAGAGTTAGCTAAGATCAAAGTTAAAAGCAATACATGTTCTAGTCCTCGCTCTGCCAGTCACAGTTTTCAAGCCTTCAAGTGTTCCTGTCTTATACATGTGACAAAACTTTATTTATTTTGATACTTTCAAGAGTTCTTGTCCTTTAGCTGTTATCTGAAGAACTCTACTAATTTGAAGGACATCCATGGCAAAGGTAGCAGAGGTCAAATTTTAACGCCTGTTCTAGTCACCACTCATACAGTCCCAATTTTCTCATTCCTACCAGTCCACCATTCTTCAAGCAAACAAAACCAAAAATATTACATCTCAGGAAGACTACTGATTTTGAATATGATTTGATACAAAATGACCCCGGTATCTGAAGCCAAAGTTTTAATCCATGCATGATCTGTATGTCACTCTACCCGTCACAATTTAAACTTCTTCAAACTTTCAAGACTTATTGTCCTGGCTATTGTCCTGATTAAGGAAGCTGAGGTCAGAGTTGAAATCGATAAATGACCCAGTCGCTTGGATTCTTTTTGAAAGTTCCACTGTTTATGTACAAATATGCATGAAAACAGTCCGACACACATCACTCATGAGACGGTTTAGTAAGTAAGAATTGTTTTAGTTATATTGTAAAACTTACCAACTTTGCTTGGAGTGATGAATGAAGAACCCATGCGAGTAGAACGATATGACGGCGTGGCGCGGTTGGGAGAGTGGCTGTGCCAGCAAACTGAGGGTTCCTGGTTCAATCCCCACCATCTACCATCCTAGTCACGTCCGTTGTGTCCTTGAGCAAGACACTTCACCCTTGCTCCTGATGGGTCCTGGTTAGCACCTTGCATGGCAGCTCCCGCCATCAGTGTGTGAATATTTGTGTGAATGTGGAAATAGTGTCAAAGCGCTTTGAGTTCCTTAAAAAGGTATAAAAGCACTATACAAGTATAACCCATTTACAATTTGGACGGCTAGAAGACGGAACATCACTTATACTTCCGGTTTAAAGCTCAGTCTAAACAGAAGGGCAAAGCAGCATCTGAGGTCAGAGTTGAAATCGATACATGACCCAGTCACTTGGATTCTTTTTGAAAGTTCCACTGTTTATTGCAAAAAAAAAGGTGGTACATTACATTACATTAAATTGTAAAAAAGACAGCCCTACGCACACTTCACTGCTTGTCTTGGTCTGCTCCTAATGAGCTCATCTGGAGTTAAAGGTTCAGTTCAACGAGGCGGTAATCGCCGTGACGATTAATCCATCGCCGAATGGGGCCTGCCTGAATTATTAACTCTGCGTTACATTTGAAAAAGAGAGCTAATGTTTCACTATCAAACCATTTTAGGCTAGTCCAGTTAGCAGACGTGCGCTGAAAATATGACTGCGCTCCTTCAAGTCGCGGATTGTCTTGAGGGGCCAAGTGTCTTCTTGTGACTGGCCATTGGTTTTAAGTGGCTTGTGCATTTTTCATGGTCGCTGGGAATGTCTCGTCACTCGATTAAGCTTTATTCAAATGGTTGGCGGCCTTTAAAAACCAAGCGAGGCCTCTGAAATATTCATCTGGTATTGCGACGCCACACCGCAGAGTGAGTGTTAATTAAAGCTAGGCCTATATGCTTTTAGCGAAAGATGACTTAAAGGAAAATGACATTTGGGTTTTACCCGATTCCCGCCGGACGTCGATGTGTAGGTTTTATTTCCGGCGATGCTTTTATGTTGATACAAACAATTTAGCAACCATTTTTGACCCCTTTTTTTTATTTGAGTTATTATCATTTCATTCTATCTGAGTTAGTTGCGTCGTAGTTTATGATCACTCAACTGTTTGAAGCAAATGTTAATAGGACGAGGAAACATGTATTGTAACTTCATTATGAGTCAAAATACTGTGAGACAGTGAAACCATGTGAATTATTCCCACCAATCAAAGTGAGGGTAATGGAATAATGATAACACATAATGGGTTAATCTTGTATGACCCATAACAACGGCTAAAATTATGTATATTACCAACTTTAACCTGTTAACCAAGAATGTGCAGCAATTATTCTAAAAAACAAAAGAAGAAATACAATTTTTGAGAAAAAAATAATTTAAAACACAACAAATACAACACTTCAGACCTTTAACATATCAGTATGTGGAATTTAATTATGGAATGGATTATATATTATAATATGATTTTTAAACTCAAAGTGTTCATAAAGTACAAAAAAGAAGAATCCTAATTAATTTGTTGAACCTTAATAAAAAATATACCTAATCTTATTCATCTCATAATGTGAACCATACATCATTGAACTATTTATTAGTGAAAATGTTATTAGTTCATTGATTTACTGATTTATTGATTAATGCATTGTTGTGTTACAAAAATGATACGTGTTATAAATTGCTATGATACAAAAAAGGTGTAAGATTTATATAAACTGAGCTTCCTCTTACTTCTTTTCGGACATGCATGTAAATATGTGATGTAACATATTGTAATTGTACACGTCAGGAAAAAACTGACGCCATAACTCTGGTGTTGATACAAAAGTAATAAATGACAACAAAAGGAAAATTACCACAAAAAAAAAAATGTCTGAATAAATTTCTGAAATAAAAGTTTTCTGTTAAATATATTTTTTTAATATTTTAGTATATTTTATATTTTGATAAATTGTAATTGTACGCATGTTCGGAAAAAACTACCATAACCATAACTCTGGTATTGATACAAAAATAATACATTATAACAAAAGGAAAATTACAAAAATTACTAAATTACCGACTTAAAAGTTTTTGTTGAAAACATTTTTTTATATTTTTATCTAAAGGGTTAAACCATTTTATTCATTTGTGGTTAAAATAGCATTTATGTGTCCACTGACTAAATAATTATGTCCTTCAAAGAAAAGTTTAATTTTATTATATATATACTGTATGTGTATATATATATATATATGTATATATATATATATATATATACACGAATATATATATATATATATATATATATATATATATATATATATATATCAGTGTAGCTGAGATAGGCTCCAGCGCCCCCCGCGACCCCAAAGGGAATAAGCGGTAGAAAATGGATGGATGGATGGATGGACGTGCGGTCACTGGAGGCAGGTGAGGCCCCGCCAACCAAAGCCCACACCCAAACCCTCCACGTGCAAGACCGAATCCACCCAAAAGAAGTCACTTAACAAGAAGCCAAAAAGTGCAAAAACAACAATGCTCGCACCGGAGGAGCCGTGAACGACTGCAGGGACACAACATTAGGTACACCTGCAGACTGCAGCACTGATTTCATATTTCATTAATTCACGAACACAACTGTTCCAGCACTTATAAGTAAAGGTAAGACCATAATAACGTTTTTTTAATTAAATGTGCTTTTTTGTGTGCTACAGTTTGTATGTGTAAAGTTAAAGTTAAGTTAAAGTACCAATGATTGTCACACACACACACGAGGTGTGGTGAAATTTGTCCTCTGCATTTGACCCATCCCTTGATCACCCCCTGGGAGGTGAGGGGAGCAGTGGGCAACAGCGGCGTCGCGCCCGGGAATCATTTTTGGTGATTTAACCCCCAACTCCAACCCTTGATGCTGAGTGCCAAGCAGGGAAGAATACTGGTATGAGCTTTTAAACATAACCCGTTAACTGCTGCCAATCAAATGGTGAATAAGATACTCTTTAGGGTTCATATGTTTGTAAATCTGACTGATGGAAGTCAGTGCCTCACCAGCCATCAACCTCACCGCACGTCACTGATATATATATATATATATATATATATATATATATATATATATATATATATATATATATATATATATATATATATATATATATATATATATATATATATATATATGTTTATATATATATATGTATATATATATATATATATATATATATATATATGTTTATATATATATATGTATATATATATATATATATATATATATGTTTTTATATATATATATATATATATATATATACGGTACACGTGTGTGTATGTATATATACTGTATGTATGTATATATATATATATGTATATATATATATACTGTGTATATATATATATATATATATATATATACTGTGTATATATGTATATGTATATATATATGTATATATATATATATATATACTGTGTGTGTCTATATATATGTATATATATATATATATACTGTGTGTGTATATATATATATATATATACTGTATATATATATATATATATATATATATATATGGGTAGAGCAGAATATATGTTAGGTCAGGAAAAAACACAGAGGCTATTTCATCCCTACAAGCCTGTTTCGCAGGTTTCCCTGCAGGGAAACCCCCTATGTTTTTTATTGACATAACGTGTATGTATGTGTATATATATATATGTATGTATACAATATTAGGGCCAACAATATTATGCATCAATATTTTTTGCGTTGTTTCTTTTTTGGAGATCCTTTATGCTGCTTCTTGCTTCCCATTTTGTAGGACGGCTGAGCGCGCAGCGATTATCATAGCACATCCTCCATCTTAGGGCTTATTAACCTTTTTGTTGGAATATCTGGAGCATACAGACCTCATTAAACATTTACACACGCGCTAACCAGTATGAAAAATTAAGAAAGCCAAAGTTTTATTAACCTGTAGTAGTAATAATAATAATTATCATCAGCTACTCTCTTTTGCATATTAAAGCCTTCCAGTGCATGCTAATGTATGCTTGCATTGATTAATATAACATTAGGTTTCCCCCTAAACTCGCCTTAACATAGAATTACGCTTTTAATACAAGGTGCAAACTTAGCAAAGGTGGCGGCGAGGGGGATGTTGCCTGCAGAAATAAAGCAAAGACGCTTAATTTGAATGAAATACCAGGCCTGGATTTAATGAATGTGTTAAAAATGGCAGCTTCCATCGGTGTAGGTGATCCCCAACACCCCAGCATCCAAATGCGACTAAGTGGCTTTGAATATTTCAAAGGTATATCCAAGAAAGGCCGTATAATGCTCGCTGTCACCTGCTTCCACGCCTGGCTGCTCCCTGCCGACATTTTTAGACTTTTGGCGCACTTATCAATGTGTATTCTCTGCAGTTATTTAAAAATCCCATCCCTTCTACTATCACTCCCCCCACTCCGCTCTGATAGGACATCAAACGGAGAGGCGTCACTTTGATTCTTGCGTGCAGAGCAGCAGACTGTTACGCTCCCGCATACCTGCAGGCGCTTACACCTGCATGTCAGCGCCGCGGCGCAGCGTGGGGACTTACGACTATATTTAAGTGTCAGTGTCGAGGCAGATCGACCAAAAGGCGGACGGATGGAGGACAGGTCGAAACATGCACAGGTGGAACCGTCCCAATTGAATACAGAAATGCACGAGATGGGAAAATATCATCCAACTTTAAATGTGAACACGATATATGTCATAGTTTTCCCGTGTTCTTGTATTTAGTTCATGTCCAACACTCTTATTTTTCATTCTGTTGTATGTTCCCGGCACATAAGCCGCACCTTCTCGATCACAGGTGTCAAACTCAAGGCCCGGGGGCCAAATCTGGCCCGTCACATCAATTTATATGGTCCTGGAATGCCTGGAAATATGCATCAATGACAGGCCTAGGCAATTATTTTTACTCGTGGGGGCCAAATTTAGAGAAAAAAATGTGTCCGGGGACCATACTTGCCAACCCTCCCGGATTATCCGGGAGACTCCCGAAATTCAGCGCATCTCCCGAAAACCTCCCGGGACAAATTTTCTCCCGAAAATCTCCCGAAATTCAGGCGGAGCTGGAGGCCACGTCCCCTCCAGCTCCATGCGGACCTGAGTGACGTGTTGACAGCCTGTTCACAACATTGCCGTAAACAACAATGTTGTGACACTTTTAAACAGGACAATACTGCCATCTACTGTACATGCATATGTGACCCACCCATAATGTGTCACATTTTTGTGTTGATTTATTTATTTTATTTTGTGGTTTGAATTCGTTTTTGGAGCTGTCATTCCACATTTATCAGTATTCACATTGGTCAGTAGGGGGCAGTAAGGCGTTTCTTCCCAATTGAATGCTATCACCTGCAGACCGGAAGTGTTGTCATTCTGATGAGAGCGACCAGTCTGTAAACAATTGAAACGTCCTGTGTGCTTTTTCCTCCTGTATAACAGGTTAGTTTTGGTGAATCAACTCACTGAATAATATCCATGTGATCTTTATAAGTTTAAGTACACATTCTGATGGTGGAGCCTAACTCTAAAGTGTTTGTGAGTTGTAGTTTGTTTTTGTGAATGAATCCAGTGCACAGCTGCAGTAATCAATACAAAAAGGCGACGTGAGTGCGCAATGTTTATATAGGAACTTCTGATCCTAATTCAGACTCTCAAATTAGAGCTTCCGTTTTTTTATTGATTTTATAATGTATATTTGTATAATGTGTGTGTTCTGAAATAGTGACAGAGAATAGAACAAGGATGGACAATTCAACCCTTAACTCAACAATGAGTAGATGTGTGTTATGTGTGTGTATATGTGTAAATAAATGAACACTGAAATTCAAGTATTTCTTTATATATATATATATATATATATATATATATATATAGCTAGAATTCACTGAAAGTCAAGTATTTCTTATATATATATATATATATATATATATATATATATCTTAACCACGCCCCCCACCTCCCGAAATCGGAGGTCTCAAGGTTGGCAAGTATGCTGGGGACCGGTATATTTATTATTATATATTTTCTGACCTAACGTATATTCCATTCTACCCCGGTATTGAGCACTGCACGCACTTCGCTATGTTAAATAAACGGTGGTATTTATCTCTAGTATGTGTGTTGCACCTTGGCACATTCTGTAAGTAGTTGTAAAAGTTGGCGTTCGGAGTCAAGGAAGGACAGACGTTGAGTGAAGTGGAATTGCACGGCATGACGAAAACCTTGGACAAACAATCAAAGAGAGAAGAACACGAAGTCGATGCGACCGAGAGCTGCGAGTTGTCGGCGTTAAAGTTTGATGCCTCTCGCCAAGAACAACGCGGTAATAGGCCAAGGAAGGAGGAAGTGCGAGGGCTTGGAAAACGCAGAGAACGAGGCGCAGTCTTGTTGAGGCGGCGGCGGCGGCGATGAGTTGGTTAAGAGAGCGGGAGAAGGTTATCCATGATTTAACGCCTTTGGGGGACGCTGAGATGAGCCGTGCCAGCTCAGGCAGCCGTGATTGCCGGTCCAGGCTCGGGCCTTTCAGCTCATTTCATCATGGCGCTCCTAATGAGGCCCCGGCCCTGCTCCCCGAAGCGCGGAGGGTCTCCGGCGTGGAGGATAGGGTACATCAGCAACAACAGGTCCTCGAGTAAGTAAGGGATGGAGGGGAGGTTGGGGGGGAGGGTTCGAGGGTTCGCTCCAGGGCGAGTCACTTTGTCCCGAGGCTGTGTGAAAAGGTCACCGCCCCTGAAGACTAACCACAGGCACCCGCTCTAGGGCGTCTGCGGGGAAGAGTTGTTTTTGTTCAAACAGGAAGTGGCAGGTTAAGAGGAGCGTGTCCACTCCGAATATGTCTCCCCGCAACCGAAATAGCTCGCTTTTGTTCGGACTTTGCTGCCAACTTTGTAACTTTTTCATCTTTCTCATCGGTGATGGCGGAGCATACGGAAACGGCCGCCTCAGATCTCCGTCATTCCGTACGGGTGTCTCCCATAATGAGGGGCGGCTCCAGGGGATATGAAAGTCAAGGCGCGAGGGGGTGGCTGACAGAGGGGCGGGGCATGGGGGGCCTGCTGGTGGGGCGACCTGTCTATTGGCCTTTTGTGCAGAGTTAATGATGCCACTAATATGTTCTTTTAAAAGACCACGCCGTGATTCATGGCTTTCATTAGCGCCCATGTGCCAGGGTCGGCGTTTCTGTCCTCGCTTTCTCTTTCCTGTCGCCCAACCACCCCTCACCCCCGGCCCTTTCATATATATATATATATATATATATATATATATATATATATAATGATGGCCTGGAGATGAGGTAGCATGCTTGACCCTTAATCATACAAGGCGGCTGTGGAGCTGAGTTGAGAGAGGATTTCGGGGGACAGGAAAAAGGAAATCGGATAGTTGTTTGTCATAATCCCGCTTCCCATGGGGCCAGAGGTGCTCCTGCTCGGGTGGCGTCCAATAGTCTCCTTTACATTGCTTTTTCTTTGCTGTTCAGTGCTTTTCATCACAGACGCGTAATTGGGGGACAGAGCCGACCTACTCATTGTATGACTTTAGTGTCAGAGATGTCACTGATTGCATGAGTGAACAGGACACTCACGTCTACCAGCCTGTTGTGTTCAAGTAGCAGCAGAGTGGAAAAACATTATGTTTGTGATTCATTGCATCCATTAAACCCGCCACTTCATTTTATTTGGCCCTCGAGAGCCTGGAAATAATATGTATCAATAAAGTACTGTAACTTTTCTTACTAAATGTATTCTTTCTTTCTATTTTGGGAGCAAAAATATATACAGTACAGGCCAAAAGTTTGGACACACCTTCTCATTCAATGCGTTTCCTTTATTTTCATGACTATTTACATTGTAGATTGTCACATCAAAACTGTGAATGAACACATGTGGGGTTATGTACTCAACAAAAAAGGTGAAATAACTGAAACCTGTTTTGTATTCTAGTTTCTTCAAAATAGCCACCCTTTGCTTTGATTACTGCAATTACTGCTTTGCACACTCTTGGCATTCTCTCCATGAGCTTCAAGCACACCTGGGAAGTGAAAACCATTTCAGATGACTACCTCTTGAAGCTCATGGAGAGAATGCCAAGAGTGTGCAAAGCAGTATTCAGAGCAAAGGGTGGCTATTTTGAAGAAAGTAGAATATACTTTTTTTTTTTTCAGTTATTTCACCTTTTTATTTGTTAAGTACATAACTCCACATGTGTTCATTCATAGTTTTGGTGCCTTCAGTGACAATCTACAATGTAGTTATTTATAAATGGTTGATTTATTTAGGCTAGTAAGGTAAAGTTTTGTACCTGTCAAGTTTCGGCTACCTTGCTTCTGTTTTGTTCCTTGTCGGGTACAAAACTTTACCTTACTAGCCTATATAAATCAACCATTTATAAATACACATCAGGCTAAATGAACCTCTTCAACATACTACAATGTAAATAGTCATGAAAATAAAGAAAACACATTGAATGAGAAGGTGTGTCCAAACTTTTGGCCTGTACCGTATACATATAGGAAGGTACAGTATTTACCTAAAAGCGATGTGTAAAATAAAAAAATTGAGAAATCTTAAAAGATTTTATTTGTAAAAAAGCACTTTACATTGAGCAAACAACCTCAAAGTGCTACAGTGTATTAAAAATGCATAAATAAAAAGATAATAAAAATAAAAACTAGAACAGCCTAATAGCCAGAACTAGCACGTATAAATCTAAAAAAAACAAAGGCTTTTTTAAAAAGAAGGGTTTTTAAGCCTTTTTTAAAAGCATCCACAGTCTGTGGTGCCCTCAGGTGGTCAGGGAGACTGGGAGCGGCGGAGCAGAAAGCCCGGTCAACCATTGTTCGTAGCTTTGTCCTAGGAGGTTGGAGGAGGTTAGCCTGTCCGGAGCGGAGGTATCGTATGGAGGATTTGGGGGTGTGCAGTTCTTTGAGGTAGAGGGGGGCATTTCCATGGAGGCACTGGTGGGTTAGTCGGGAGACTTTGAATGAAATCCTGAATGGAACAGGAAGCCAGTGAAGGGATTTGAGAAGTGGTCTGATGTGATCTTAGAAACAAATCAGAATCAGAATATAGTACTATAGAAAATCAAACTATTTTAAAATGTATTTGTTAAACCTCTCATTAGTTGCGTAGTCCTGCTGGCTTGTTAACTAACAATCAAACGACAAGTGTGACAATAAGCCACGAAAAATATCAAGTCATGAAATCATAATTCTATACGAGTCGTAAACACAACACTACTTTGCGAGATCTTGTGTCTGAAGGAGTTCTAACATGAGGCCTTTCTCGCCGCCTGTTGAGCATGCCACTAAATAAATAAATGATAGATAAATTACAGCAGACATGCAGTATTTGTGCTGCTTTGCACCGAATTACACTTGTTTACAACCAGCGCTAGCAGGTAGCGCGCCGCCGTAGACCGCTAACACACTAGACATCATTTGAATAATTGATAGTAATACTCTCGCGTGATTGTAAGCGACATGTTGTGTGTGTGTGTGTGTTGCTTTTTAAAAATGTAAAGCAGACCATGTTGGACCATAAGGACACACACATATGTGTACCTAGACAACATGGCTGTGGACCAAGTTAGCTCTCCCATGGTAAAGAGCAGATGTTCCCTCAACTGGGGTGTGCACTTAACACATCTTTTTTTTTTTTCAAGGGGTACACAAAGATTAAGACCTACATCCCCCCGGTTGTGGGGTCATGGCTTTTTGTGGCACACCAGTGGGGCCTTGATCAGCGAAAGAGAAAGATCAGAGGCTACGGCCAGCTAGCTTCAACCAAATGAACAGGGAGTTTTGGGAGAAATAAAGCCAGAAGGTGAGTCAGAGCGTCTGTGTGCAGGACGTGAAGGTGATTTGGTGTCTAACTCGCTCCATCCTTCATAAAATATTGAATAATTAAAGCTTACTGCTGAGGTGACCCCAGGTAAAATAAAATGTGTTTACTGTGTGTCGGTGAAACCTTGTGAGGCCTATCATGGCGACAGTGTTTCTCTCAGAGGAGATAAGAAATATTGCAAGAAACTGATGTTTCGTGGAGTCGTATTCGTAGAGGATGTGAACGAATAAGATGGGAAAGCAGTGTTTACACTGCAAAAAGTCAGTGTTCAAAAACAAGAAAAAACAAAACAAAAATTAAGGTGATTTTATGTGAACTAAGCAAAATGATCTGCCAATAGTAAGGGTGTAACGGTCCACAAAAATTTCAGTTCAGTACGTACCTCGGTTTAGAGGTCACGGTTCGGTTCATTTTTGGTACAAAACAACAAAATATACATTTTCTGGTTATTTACCAACATTTGTAAACAATGGCTGAGTAGTCTGGGGTTCAATTCTAGGCTCGGGATCTTTCTGTGTGGAGTTTGCATGTTCTCCCCGTGACTGCGTGGGGCATGTTCTCCCCGTGACTGCGTGGGTTCCCTCTGAGTACTCCGACTTCCTCCCACCTCCAAAAACATGCACCTGGGGATAGGTTGATTGGCAACACTAAAATTGGCCCTAGTGTTTGAATGTTGTCTGTCTATCTGTGTTGGCCCTGCAATGAGGTGGCGACTTGTCCAGGGTGTACCCCGCCTTCCGCCCGATTGTAGCTGAGATAGGCTCCAGCGCCCCCCGCGACCCCGAAGGGAATAAGCGGTAGAAAATGGATGGATGGGCTTTATCCTTTTAACATTGCTTTGAAATAGCTCTGTGTGTGATGGATGTGAGCCACCACTAGGCTGATCAGTGCAACAGCAGGCAGTCATGAATGCTAAGCATAACAATAACATACATATACACACAGGGTCCGTTGCCAGGGTTAATGCGGTCAACATATATAAAATAAAAGCTAAATAAGATCAGGCTCAGAATTGGTTTCTTAACGAAACCTTTCTACATATAAAGTGCAACATTTCCACATATAAAGTGCAACACTAAACTGCTTCAAGTTGTTGCTCAGATTAAATAAAATGACAAAACTTGTTCTTCTACATATAAAAAGTGCAACATTAAACAGTTACAAGTCAGCTTTTCTTTTTCCCCCTCAGCCTTTAACCCTGGTGACTTTCACTCAATTTTCATGTTTTTTGCCAGAAAAATCTGTTTATCCACATTGTCTGCAGAAAGAGCAGACCTGCTTGCAGTTACAATTTCTCCAGCTGTGGAAAGTACCCTTTCGCTGGGCACGGAGGTAGCAGGTATGGCGAGGTAGTGCCTGGCTAACTTGGCAGTAAGAGGATATATGGGCTCATTGTTCTTCCACCATAGAAGTGGGTCAACATCTAGTTTTTAACGCAATATGGTCTTAAATCTGCTGCTATAAAAACATTTGTTATTGCTTTAGCCCTGTCTGACTCGCCGAAGAGAGGCTGCTTGAATGCGGTGTTTGCACCACGCTCGTCTTTCTCTTCGTTGAAGTGATGTTTTCCATTGTTGTACGGCACTGCGAAGCCAAAATGTTCCCAAACGGGAGATCTTAACGAGGCAGGAGGGTCTTCCAGCTCTAGCTTTTACATGTTGTCGTAGCCCGGTCGTTGCTAGCATGCCGTGTGTTGTGCCTCGGTGTGCATTGTTTACACAACGTGCGGTGCGCTCCTTAATATGTTCGGTGCACCTCCGTTCCGAACCGAACACCCCGTACCGAAACGGATCAATACAAATACATGTACCGTTACACCCTTAGCCAATAGAACAAGAAAATTTGGCTTGTCAAGACTTACCAAAATAAGTGAATTTAGCTAACTTCAATGAACCCAAAAATACCTTAAAATAAGTATATTCTCACTAATAACAAGTGCACTTTTCTTGGTAGAAAAACAAATTAGACCTTTTTGCTCAATATGTTGAAAAATATTCTTAAATGAAGTAAATGCTAGTGACATAATGATATGCGCTCGGCATTACATTTCTTGAAACCAGCAAACTTATACTAAAAACTAATTTATTGTTCTTAATGAAAACTTGCGCCAAGTGCGTGCTCTTTCAGTCAATTAGTGCACATATATACAGCCCGGCCCCCGGCCAAAATTGTCATTTTGAAGAATTTATCTGAATGTGCATGAACTATTTCTGTTCAAAATTGTTAGAAATATCACGTGTTAAATGTTTAAATATTAACTGTCAGTTTACTGTACTGTGCCAACTGTACTATTATATGAGTACGTATTTTCTATTGTTTCATTGAACATAAAACAGCAAAGTCCATTTGGCTGTCATCTGTTTTAATTATGAGACACAATTGTGTCAAAGTCATGATTTTTTATTTCATGCTTGAAATAAGAAATTCTTACTTAGAAAAAGCAGTTTTATACTTGTGAGTGTTGATGACACAGCTTTGCAACAGTTGATATTCTAGTTTCAAGCATGTTTTACTCAATATAGGTCATAAAATCTCAGCAACAAGCTGTAATATCTTACTGACATCATTTAGGACCAAAACACTTAAAACAAGTAAAACACTCTTAACATAAAATCTGCTTAGTGAAAAGAATGATCTTATCAGACAGAAAATAAGCAAATATCACCCTTTTTTGAGATATTTATTCTTATTTAGATTTCAGTTTTTGCAGTGTAGATATTTACTCTTCTAACTAGCCAAGTATAGCCACTTAGCTCTTCAACTAGCTAATTAAATAAGTAGTTCTCTCTCCAACTAGCTAATTATTTATCTCTCTAGCCACTTAGTTTTTTAACTAGCTAATTAATAAGTAGTTCTCTCTCCAATTAGCTCATTATTTATCTCTCTAGCCACTTAGCTCTTTAACTAGCTCATCAAATATCCAGTGCTCTCTTTAACTAGCTTATTATTTATCTCTTTCACCACTTAGCTCATAAACTAGGTAAGCATTAAGTGTTCTTTAAATTGCTCAATAGCTATCGAGCTAGTTATTTATCTAACTAGCTAACTATTTTTCTTTAGTCAGCTGTCTTGCTACCAATCTAGTCATGTATCTTTCCAGCTTGCTATCAAGTTCTTGCTAAACATAGTTACACTTCTATCATTTATCTCTCTATCTAGATGTCGTGCTACCTTTGTATTCATTTGTACTTCTTACTAGCTGTCTTAATATGGCACAGCTCGCTAGCTGTTTTTCTTACTAGCTACCTAGTCATACAGCTATGAACCATGCTACTATCTCTCTTAACTATAAATCTGAGCAATCTCTCGCTTCCTCTTTAGCTACCCAACTACCTACTGTAACTAGCTGTTTATGTGTTTAACTAGCTAACGAGGTACCTGTAACATAGGCCATCAGTACATCTCCCCAACTGTCAATCAGGTACGAAATCCAACTCGCTAATTAGCATATTAGGTTCATTATTGGCAAGATAATGCTTTAGTTTGTCGCTTGCAGTGACTGCTCAGTAGGCTAGAGAGCTATCAACTCGTCATAAATAAAAAGCAAATAAAGAAAAACTTGCAACAATGCGGCATGACGTCTCGCTTGCGCGCTCCATTTCCATCCTGACACGAGTTCAAAGTGGCACAAAGTTAATGAATGTTCCCGTATACAAAGAGAGGCTTATGTAAATGTTACCTCTCCAGATATGCTGTAGCTCTGGCTGTAACACACACACAGTTAGCCCCAAGCTGCCTTATACTAGCAGTTAGCATCTAGACAAACCTTTGTACCTTCACTTGCCTACAGGGCCTATCTCGATACCTCCACTGCCCGTAAAAAAAAATCATTTTGGCTAATGAAGTTTCGCCACACATTTTAATGATAGAGCCAATTTGCATTTGAAAGTAAAACCAGAGGAAAGGGGTTCATTTTACAGACGTTATTGTATTTAGTGTGTCCATGTTTTTTGAGTCTGTAGCCCCTTTCACATAGTCTGAAAAAGCGCATTTGTATCCACTTTATTCAGCCGTTTCACTAGAAATGCCCAGACTTTCCTGTCTCTGGCCAACCTTTCTAGTTTGAGTTCCACCAAAGGTAAACAGAGGTGTTCCTAGGCTGGTTTGAACATAGTCCCTTCAGCGAGTCCTGGGTCTCCCCCCAGTTGGACACGCCCACAGGTGGCAGTCAGCAGCAGAGCTCTTCTCTCTTTTTTAGGTATGTACTAAAGTGTTCAATATTGAGACAGAGTCATACTTGCCAACCTTAAGACCTCCGAATTCAGGAGATTTTTGGGGGGTTGAGGTGGTCCGGGGGGTGGGCTTAAGGGAGAGGAGTATATTTATAGCTAGAATTCACTGAAATTCAAGTATTTCTTTTATATATATATATATATAAATAAAATAAATACTTGACTTTCAGTGAATTCTAGCTATACATATATGTATTTTATTATATATGTATATACACATATAAATAAAAGAAATACTTTAATTTCAGTGTTCATTTATTTACACATATACACACACATAACACTCCTCTACTCATTGTTGTATTTGAAAGTGCAATACTTTGCAGCCAGTAGCACAGCCTTTGAAGGAGCATAGGTATGGGCAGTGTAATATTCTGGGTTGGAGTCAATAACCAGGCGAGGTGATGAAGTTACGTCTCTTTACTTCATACTTCAGAACCGACTCCCACACTTGCCGTCAGGGTGCGCAATACAACGTAAACCGTTGGCCAACCAAAAAGTAACCACAGAACACTATACCCAACATTCACCAGGAGATGGCAACAAACAACTTCGATCACTCTATTACAGGCAGCATCTGTGACATTTAATTTGCAGGAAAGGAGTGAGTTTAGGGTTGAATTGTCCATCTTCTTTGTATTCTCTGTCACTCGTCGTCGCCATGACTGTCTCTTCTTCGTTCTTCTGCTTCGCCTCCTTGTTGTTGTGTGTGCAGTTGTGCACTCGCCAAGAGCAGTAGATGTTATAACGTGACTGGGCCAGCATGCTGTTTGTATGGAGAAAAAGCGGACGTGACGACAGGCTGTCCTCACTCAGGTCCGCACGGATCAAGTCAACGCCAACACAATGAGGATTTGACCGACAATTTGAGGAGTTGGGACCAAGTTAAGGCCAAGCCTTTGAGGAGTTGAGACCAAGTCGAGGCCAACACCATGAGGATTTGACCAACAATTTGAGGAGTTAGGACCAAGTTGAGGCCAAGCCTTTGAGGAGCTGAGACTAAGTCAAAGCCAACACCATGAGGATTTGACCAGCAATTTGAGGAGTTGGGACAAAGTTGAAGCCAAGCCTTTGAGGAGCTGAGACCAAGTGGAGGCCAACACCATGAATATTTGACCCACAATTTGAGGAGTTGGGACCAAGATGAGGCCGAGCCTTTGAGGAGCTGAGACCATGTCAAAGCCAACACCATGAGGATTTGACCGACAATTTGAGGAGTTGGGACCAAGTTGAGGCCAAGCCTTTGAGGAGTTGAGACCAAGTCGAGGCCAACACCATGAGGATTTGACCAACAATTTGAGGAGTTAGGACCAAGTTGAGGCCAAGCCTTTGAGGAGCTGAGACTAAGTCAAAGCCAACACTATGAGGATTTGACCAACAATTTGAGGAGTTGGGACAAAGTTGAGGCCAAGCCTTTGAGGAGCTGAGACCAAGTGGAGGCCAACACCATGAAGATTTGACCCACAATTTGAGGAGTTGGGACCAAGATGAGGCCGAGCCTTTGAGGAGCTGAGACCATGTCAAAGCCAACACCATGAGGATTTGACCAACAATCTGATGAGTTGAGACAAAGTTGAGGCCAAGCCTTTGACGAGTTGACCAACAATTTGAGGTGTTGGGACCAAGTTGAGGCCAATCCTTTGAGGAGCTGAGACCAAGTGGAGGCCAACACCATGAAGATTTGACCCACAATTTGAGGAGTTGGGACCAAGATGAGGCCGAGCCTTTGAGGAGCTGAGACCAAGTCAAAGCCAACACCATGAGGATTTGACCAACAATCTGATGAGTTGAGACAAAGTTGAGGCCAAGCCTTTGACGAGTTGACCAACAATTTGAGGTGTTGGGACCAAGTTGAGGCCAAGCCTTTGAGGAGTTGAGACCAAGTCGAGGCTAACACCATGAGGATTTTACCAACAATTTGAGGAGTTGGCACCAAGTTGAGGCCAAGCCTTTGAGGAGTTAACCAAAAATTTCAGGAATTGGGACCAAGTTGAGGCCAAGCCTTTGAGGAGCTGAGACCAAGTCAAAGCCAACACAATGAGAATTTGACCAACATTTTGAGGAGTTGGGACCAAGTTGAGGCCAAGCCTTTGAAGAGTTGAGACCAAGTCGAGGCTAACACCATGAGGATTTGACCAACAATTTGAGGAGTTAGGACCAAGTTGAGGCCAAGCCTTTGAGGAGCTGAGACTAAGTCAAAGCCAACACCATGAGAATTTGACCAACAATTTGAGAAGTTGGGACCAAGTTGAGGCCAAGCCTTTGAGGAGTTGAGACCAAGTGGAGGCCAACACCATGAAGATTTGACCCACAATTTGAGGAGTTGAGACCAAGTTGAGGCCAACACCATGAGGATTTGACCAACAATTTGAGGAGTTGGGACCAAATTGAGGCCAAGCCTTTGAGGAGTTGAGACCAAGTCGAGGCCAACACCATGAGGATTTGACCAACAATTTGAGGAGTTGGGACCAAGTCGAGGCCAACACCATGATGATTTGACCAACAATTTGAGGAGTTGGGACCAAATTTAGGCCAAGCCTTTGAGGAGTTGAGACCAAGTCGAGGCCAACACCATGAGGATTAGACCAACAATTTGAGGAGTTGGGACCAAGTTGAGTCCAAGCCTTTGTGGAGTTGAGACCAAGTCGAGGCCAACACCATGAGGATTTGACCAACAATTTGAGGAGTTGAGGCCAACACCATGAGGATTAGACCAACAATTTGAGGAGTTGGGACCAAGTTGAGGCCAAGCCTGTGAGGAGCTGAGATCAAGTCGAGGCAAACACCATGAGGATTTGACCAACAATTTGAGGAGTTGGGACCAAGTTGAGGCCAAGCCTTTGAGGAGTTGAGACCAAGTCGAGGCCAACACCATGAGGATTTGACCAACAATTTAAGGAGTTGGGACCAAGTTGAGGCCAAGTCGAGGCCAACACCATGAGGATTAGACCAACAATTTAAGGAGTTGGGACCAAGTTGAGGCCAAGCCTTTGAGGAGCTGAGATCAAGTCGAAGCAAACACCATGAAGATTTGACCCACAATTTGAGGAGTTGGGACCAAGATGAGGCCGAGCCTTTGAGGAGTTGGAACCAAGATGAGGCCGAGCCTTTGAGGAGTTGAGACCAAGTCGAGGCCAACACCATGAGGATTTGACCAACGATTTAAAGAGTTGGGACCAAGTCGAGGCCAACACCATGAGGATTAGACCAACAATTTGAGGAGTTTGGAACCAAGTTGAGGCCAAGCCTGTGAGGAGCTGAGATCAAGTCGAGGCAAACACCATGAGGATTTGACCAACAGTTTGAGGAGTTGAGACCAAGTCGAGGCCAACACTATACTGGCTCACCTGCGCTGGCTTCCTGTGCACTTAAGATGTGACTTTAAGGTTTTACTACTTACATATAAAATACTACACGGTCTAGCTCCGTCCTATCTTGCCGATTGTATTGTGCCATATGTCCCGGCAAGAAATCTGCGTTCAAAGAACTCTGGCTTATTAGTGATTCCCAGAGCCCAAAAAAAGTCTGCGGGCTATAGAGCGTTTTCTATTCGGGCTCCAGTACTATGGAATGCCCTCCCGGTAAGAGTTAGAGATGCTACCTCAGTAGAAGCGTTTAAGTCCCATCTTAAAACTCATTTGTATACTCGAGCCTTTAAATAGCCCCCCCCTTTCTTTTTTTTTAGACCAGTTGATCTGCCGTTTCTTTTCTTTTCTCCTCTGCTCCCCCCTATCCCTTGTGGAGGGGGAGACACACAGGTTCGGTGGCCATGGATGAAGTGCTGGCTGTCCAGAGTCGAGACCCGGGGTGGACCGCTCGCCTGTGCATCGGTTGGGAACATCTCTGCGCTGCTGACCCGTCTCCGCTCGGGATGGTTTCCTTCTGACCCCACTATGGACTGGACTCTTACTATTATGTTGGATCCATTATGGACTGGACTCTCACAATATTATGTCAGACCCACTCGACATCCATTGCATTCGGTCTCCCCTACAGGGGGGGGTTACCCACATATGCGGTCCTCTCCAAGGTTTCTCATAGTCATTCACATCGACGTCCCACCGGGGTGAGTTTTTCCTTGCCCTTATGTGGGCTCTGTACCGAGGATGTCGTTGTGGCTTGTGCAGCCCTTTGAGACACTTGTGATTTAGGGCTATATAAATAAACATTGATTGATTGATTGATTGATTGACCATGAGGATTTGACCAACAATTTGAGGAGTTGGGACCAAGTTGAGGCCAAGTCGAGGCCAACACCATGAAGATTAGACCAACAATTTGAGGAGTTGGGACCAAGTTGAGGCCAAGTCTTTGAGGAGCTGAGATCAAGTCGAGACAAACACCATGAGGATTTGACCCACAATTTGAGGATTTGGGACCAAGATGAGGCCGACCGAGCCTTTGAGAAGTTGAGACCAAGTCGAGGCCAACAGTATGAGGATTTGACCAACAATTTGAGGACTTGGGGCCAAGTTTGAAGACAAAATGTGAGGATAAATGTTTTTGTATCAAAGACATCCCTAACCCCCAACCCTGGGGACAGATTCATATATTTGATGGATTAAACTAAGCCCTTCTGTCCTTATGGTTAGTTTTGGTCTTTAATAGTATTGAGAATAAGGATCCTGAGTCCTCTCTTTGTCTGAGGTTAGGCAGACACTTTTTTGATTCTAGAAAAAAATCTTGAATTTGAATTATTGACTTCAAGACAAGACCAAATTAAAATACAATAGAGGACGAGACCAAGAACCCCCAAAAGTAGTCTTAATATCAGTCGCAAGGTAAGTCTAGAGTAGTACAACTCTACCTACCATTAAGTAACTCCAACTATGTTAACTCATCCAGTGATTGCATCGGCTCTCGACTTCAAGCAAATGGTTAAATATGTCATCACCGCACTAACTCCCAGACGTGAAACGTGCGACGTTAAACACTCTCCCCGGGCGTCCTCATAAGAACAGAGACAGGGAGGTTTGTTGTGTGTCACGCTGCGTTCGCGGTCCCCTTTTCTGCTTCGGCGCCTTCATGAAAGACGAACCTTCTCGTTTCATGTAAATAACAAAAAAACAGTCTCTCGCTCGCAGAAGAAGGCGAGATCTTTCGCGACGATTGCTCCCCCTGCCAGGCAAAGTGCGGCGCCACGGCAGGAAGGAAGGAAGTCAGGTAGGCAACCTCGCCTCCAGCAAGACTAAAGTGTGCATCAGAGTAAAACAGTTGTTGACTTTGTTTGAACTACAGCGTGTCAAAGCCCACCCTTGGGAGACGGAGTGCATCTCTCAACATGTGACAAAGACTCAGATGAATAACAATGTTTCTCACACACACACATTGCCTCTATTTCTTTTCGCCCGCCGACAACCCCTCGTCCCCCTTTTTTTTTTATTTGCGCTCCTCTCCAATTATTCATTGGCTCTTTGAAAGTTTCAGCGAGCGCCAAATTGACGGTGACACACAAACTGCATTATGTCTTTTTTGCCCCTTCTTTCGTAAACTAACAGCGCGGCTCATCTCTCTTTAATCGCACGCCAGTTGGGCGACGCAGATGTGCACAGATGCGAGGAGGCGGAGATTGAGATGCAGGATTTGCGGAACGCGGAGTTCAAGTGACGAGGCGGTGGGTGGGGGTCCTAAGTGGGCCCTGTCGGTGCACTGGAGTGGACACAAAAAAGTACCAGGACAAGTTTATAGCATAGTGGAAGTTGTGTTGGATTTAGTTGACACTTTGAACAGTTTTGTTAATATTTTGTTGAGGGGGGAGGAAACGGCAACATTTCTGTGAGGACAAACATACATGCGGCTAAAACCTCTTATTTACAAAACCCAAAACTAATGAAGTTGTGTACCGTATTTTCCGCACTATAAGGCGCACCTAAAAACCACAAATTTTCTCAAAAGCTGACAGTGCGCCTTATAACCCGGTGCGCTTTATATATGGATACATATTAAGATTCATTTCATAAAGTTTAGGTCTCGCAACTACGGTAAACAGCCGCCATCTTTTTTCCCCGTAGAAGAAGCGCGCGGTGCATGCTGGGATATGTGACGTTTCATTTCCATTTGTGTGTTTATGTAAAGACCCCAAAATGGCTCCTATTAAGTGTGTTGTCTGTCTAATTATAAATAATGCAGACGAGGCGTGTTAACTGAGTTCTCAACGTTTACTCACAGCGTGCTCATAACCACATTCTAACTCCCAGCATACAACAACGCTTCTCAGGGCTACCGCGCATGCTCGTAACTATCGTTGCATGCTGGGTAGTGTAGTTGTTATATTTGCTAGCTCATAACAGCACATTGAGAGACACGCTTACGCGCTTAATTCAATACTCGCCGTCATTCCGGGTGGATTGACAAAAGACCTCCAGCCGCTAGATATTGGTGTCAACAGGGCATTCGAAGCTAGACTGCTAACTGCGTGGGAACAGTGGATGACAGAAGGCGAACACACCTTCACTAAGACGAGGAGGCAGCGCCAGACGACGCCAACATCTGCCAGTGGATCGTAAATTTGCCCAACTTTTCACTTCGGACACCGAAGACGAAGGATTTACGAATGAAGAATAACTTCAGAAAGTGAGCGCTATGTTTATTTTGTGTGTTGTGACATTAACGTTCGAGCAACATTATGTTGCTATTGCTCTGCACTATTTTGAATTTTACTATGTTTGTGATTGCACATTTGCGTACATTTTGGGAGTGAACAGAGTTGTTAGAACGCTGGTTTTTAATATATTATTAAAGTTTGACTGACCTATCTGACTGTTTTTTTGACATTCCCTTTAGCGCAGCGTAGGCGCGGCTTATAGTCCGGGGCGGCTTATTGGTGGACAAAGTTATGAAATATGCCATTCATTGAAGGTGCGGCTAATAATCCGGTGCGCCTTATAGTGCGGAAAATACGGTAAATGGTAAATAAAAACAGAATGCAATGATTTACAACTTATTTTCAATTGAATAGACTGCAAAGACAAGACATGTAATGTTCACACTGAGAAACTTAATTTATTTTTGCAAATGATCATTAACTTAGAATTTAATGGCAGCAACACATTTTTACCACTGTGTTACATGGCCTTTCCTTTTAACAACACTCAGTAAACGTTTGGGAACTGAGGAGACACATTTTTGAAGCTTTTCAGGTGGAATTCTTTCCCATTCTTGCTTGATGTACAGCTTAAGTTGTTTAACAGTCCGGGGGTCACCGTTGTGGTATTTTAGGCTTCACACGGCAAAAACTGAAATCTAAGTAAGAATAAATATCTCAAATAAGGGTGATATTTGCTTATTTTCTGTCTGATGAGATAATTCTTCTCACTAAGCAGATTTTATGTTAGAGTGTTTTACTTGTTTTAAGGGTTTTGGTCCTAAATTATCTCAGTAAGATATTACACCTTGCAGCTGAGATTTTGTGACCTATATTGAGTAAAAAATGCTTGAAACTAGAATATCAAGTGTCATCAACACTCACAAGTATAAATCTACTTTTTTTAAAGTACCGTATTTTTCGGACTATAAGTCGCAGTTTTTTTTCATAGCTCCAGTGCGATTTATGTTTTTTTCCTTCTTTATTATGCATTTTCGGCAGGTGCGACTTATACTCCGAAAAATACGGTAATAATTTCTTATTTCAAGCATGAAAAAAAAAATCATGATTTTGACAAAATTGTGTCTCATAATTAAAACGGATGATAGCGAAATGGACTTTGCTGTTTTATTTTCAATGAAACAATAGAAAATACGTACTCATATAGTACAGTTGGCACAGTACAGTAAACTGACAGTTAATATTTAACCATTTAACATGTGACATTTCAAACAATTTTGAACAGAAATAGTTCATGCACATTCAGATAAATTCTTCAAAATTACAATTAAAAAAAATTTGGCCGGGCTGTATACATATATGCCCACTAAATGGCCTCGTGGTTAGAGTGTCCGCCCTGAGATGGGTAGGTCGTGAGTTCAAACCCCGGCCGAGTCATACCAAAGACTATAAAAATGGGACCTATTACCTCCCTGCATGACACTCAGCATCAAGGGTTGGAATTGGGGGTTAAATCACCAAAAATGATTCCCAAGCGCGCCACCGCTGCTCCCCACTGCTCCCCTCACCTCCCAGGTGGTGAACAAAAGCACAAAATACAAAACAACCACACGCTAATGCTAAAGCAGGCTAAAAATATGCATTGTGTTTTTTTCATGTCACTAAGGTGTTACTTCAAAAATCACTCATGTGACACATAATTTTGTTAATGTTTTACTGTGTATACCGTATTGTTCGGACTATAAGTCTCAGTTTTTTTCATAGGTGCGACTTATACTCAGCAGCGACTTATGTGTGAAATTATTAACACATTACCGTAAAATATCAAATAATATTATTTAGCTCATTCACGTAAGAGACTAGACGTATAAGATTTCATGGGATTTAGCGATTAGGAGTGACAGATTGTTTGGTAAACGTATAGCATGTTCTATATGTTATAGTTATTTGAATGACTCTTACCATAATATGTTACGTTAACATACCAGGCACGTTCTCAGTTGGTTATTTATGCCTCATATAACGTACACTTATTCAGCCTGTTGTTCACTATTCTTTATTTATTTTAAATTGCCTTTCAAATGTCTATCCTTGGTGTTGGCTTTTATCAAATAAATTTCCCCAAAAAATGTGACTTATACTCCAGTGCGACTTATATATGTTTTTTTCCTTCTTTATTATACATTATCGGCCGGTGCGACTTATACTCCGTAGCGACTTATAGTCCGAAAAATATGGTCACTGTCTGGAATTTTATCGCAAATTATTGTTATACCGTTTATTGTTACATCCCTCGTCCATCAACAAGTAAAAAGTCATGGGGGGTCACGGCATGTTCTTGCTGCCGATGCTGGTCAATTTTTTAGGGCATTACGGCAAACGAAGGGAGCGGTCGCGGCGGTTGCCGTGGTTAAATTCGAGCCCTGCTGTACTATGTATCATTTTTATATTTCCGTTTTACATTCAAGCTGCAACCACAGTAATAAACATATTTGAAAGTGTCAATCCAAACGTAGCCACGTTACGTTGGCGTAGTTTTCTACCTTGAGCGACAGAAATAGACGGTACCTCTTTTTCAGTACCGTACAGGATGGGGGTGGGGGGGCACCTTTCTGTGGCTCCCTCGTCCCTCCCACGAAGGAATGAATAAGTCATACGTGATATGGAATGTGATCGAGGTGCCACTAAAAGCACGAGAGACTTTGTGTCACTTTGCTGCGGGACGACGGCGACTGATTTGATAGGAGATGAAAGGTAGCGAGAGCAGCGAAGGACCTCTGCTTAAAATCCTGGAAGGGTGTAGGGGAGGGGGGGGGGTGATGGTGTCCTCTAGCAGAATGTGTGATATTGATGGCTAGTAGCCCGCAGCTCAAGCTAACATTATGAACCTCTGCAGCGCCGGTGGAATTCGTATTGTTTTGCCTGCCGAAGGAATAAATGGCCGCCTGGCTGGAGTGACTTGGCTTTGAAATAAGGCTGTGGCCCAATGAAGAAGACACAACCTATATAGTCTATGAAGGCCACACCTTTGGGCGCACTTCAGAAAGTTGCTGCCATCTATGTTGGAAGGGACTGTCGAGCCATGAATTGATTAACGTGGACCCCGACTTAAACAAGTTGAAAAACGTATCGGGGTGTTACCTTTTAGTGGTCAATTGTACGGAATTTCCACCTTTTAGCCTTGCATGTTAGCATTAGTAGCATCACGTATTCTAACAATAAAAATAAAATAATATTGTAATGCCTAAAGATCAAAATAGTCAATTACAATACAGTAGGAAACTAAGGTATAAAAATAAATAAACTACTTGTTCTCGGACGCCAGTCAACCTCTTTTTTTTATTTTTTTTATAATGTGTACAAAAGACTGTCTCTGTAACGCTTATTTTCTTTCTGTGTCATTGGGTTGCTTGAGTGCAGTTCACTTTTACGACACTGGAGGGGCCATTGAATGCATCATCGCATCAGCAAGCTGATGTTTAATTGTTTAATTGTCAGTGTGGGTCAATACAGAGTGAGTTACTTTATACACTGCAAAAAGTCAGTGTTCAAAAACAAGAAAAAAAAATTACAAAAGTTAGGGCATTTTATTTGAACAACCGTGAGCAAAATTATCTGCCAATAGAACAAGAAAATTCGGCCTTGTCAAGACTTTCCAAAACAAGCAACATTAGCTAACCTCAATGAACCCAAAAATACCTTAAAATAAGAATATTCTCACTAATAACAAGTGCAATTTTCTTGATAGAAAAAAAAATTTGACCTTTTTGCTCAATATGTTGAAAAATATTCTTAAATGCTAGTGCCATTATCTTGACATAATGATATGCGCTCAACATTACATTTCTTGAAACCAGCAAACTTATACTAAAAATAATTTATCTTTCTTAATGGAAAGGCAACAAGGCAACCGCTTGTTACTCTCGGGGTCTCCTCGCCGCTCAAGCAAATCATCCATCCATCCATTTTCTACCGCTTATTCCCTTTGGGGTCGCGGGGGGTGCTGGAGCCTATCTCAGCTACAATCGGGCGGAAGGCGGGGTACACCCTCCCGGGCTCGGGATCTTTCTGTGTGGAGTTTGCATGTTCTCCCCGTGACTGCGTGGGTTCCCTCCGGGTACTCCGGCTTCCTCCCACTTCCAAAGACATGCACCTGGGGATAAGTTGATTGGCAACACTAAATTGGCCCTAGTGTGTGAGTGTGAATGTTGTCTGTCTATCTGTGTTGGCCCTGCGATGAGGTGGCGACTTGTCATCATATGGTCTAAAAATGCATTTTTCCATCGACAACATGACATCATCGCGCCAAGTGCGTGCTCTTTCAGTCAATTAGTGCGCATATATACAGCACGGCCCGCGGCCAAATTTTTTTTCATTGTAATTTTGAAGAATTTATCTGAATGTGCATGAACTATTTCTGTTCAAAATTGTTTGAAATGTCACATGTTCAAATTTCATTTCAGTTTACTGTACTGTGCCAACTGTTCTACTATATGAGTACCTATTTTCTATTGCTTCATTGAAAATAAAACAATAAAGTCCATTTGGCTGTCATCTGTTTTAATTATGAGACACGTTTGTGTCAAAATCATGATTTTTTTTCATGCTTGAAGTAAGAAATGATTACTTTAAAAAAGTAGTTTTATACTTGTGAGTGTTGATGACACAGCTTTGCAACAGTTGATATTCTAGTTTCAAGCATGTTTTACTTAAAGGGGAACATTATCACAATTTCAGAAGGGTTAAAACCATTAAAAATCAGTTCCCAGTGACTTATTTTATTTTTCGAAGTTTTTTTTCAAAATTTTACCCATCACGCAATATCCCTAAAAAAAGCTTCAAAGTGCCTGATTTTAACCATCGTTATAAACACCCGTCCATTTTCCTGTGACGTCACACAGTGATGCCAATACAAACAAACATGGCGTATAGAACAGCAAGCTATAGCGACATTAGCTCGGATTCAGACTCGGATTTCAGCGGCTTAAGCGATTCAACAGATTACGCATGTATTGAAACGGATGGTTGTAGTGTGGAGGCAGGTAGCGAAAACGAAATTGAAGAAGAAACTGAAGCTATTGAGCCATATCGATTTGAATCGTATGCAAGCGAAAACGACACGACAGCCAGCGACACGGGAGAAAGCGAGGACGAATTCGGCGATCGCCTTCTAACCAACGATTGGTATGTGTTTGTTTGGCATTAAAGGAAACTAACAACTATGAACTAGGTTTACAGCATATGAAATACATTTGGCAACAACATGCACTTTGAGAGTGCAGACAGCCCAGTTTTCATCAATTAATATATTCTGTAGACATACCCTCATCCGCTCTCTTTTCCTGAAAGCTGATCTGTCCAGTTTTGGAGTTGATGTCAGCAGGCCAGGGAAGCTAGGGTCGATATTCTTCTATGCCATGTCTGTCGTAGCATAGCTTTCGTCTTTAAAGTGTGCGGAAGAAACGTCCAATTTCTTGCCACTTTCGCATCTTTGGGCCACTGGTGCAACTTGAATCCGTCCCTGTTCGTGTTGTTACACCCTCCGACAACACACCGACGAGGCATGATGTCTCCAAGATACGGAAAACAGTCGAAAAAACGGAAAATAACAGCTGATTTGACTCGGTGTTTGAGAAAATGGCGGATTGCTTCCCGATGTGATGTCACGTTGTGACGTCATCGCTCCGAGAGCGAATAATAGAAAGGCGTTTAATTCGCCAAAATTCACCCATTTAGAGATCGGAAATCGGTTAAAAAAAAAAAGGTCTTTTTTTCTGCAACATCAAGGTATATATTGACGCTTACATAGGTCTGGTGATAATGTTCCCCTTTAATATAGGTCATAAAATCTCAGCAACAAGCTGTAATATCTTACTGAGATCATTTAGGACCAAAACCCTTAAAACAAGTAAAACATTCTATTATACAATCTGCTTAGTGAGAATAATTATCTTATCAGACAGAAAATAAGCAAATATCACCCTTATTTGAGATATTCAATCTCACTTAGATTTCAGTGTTTGCAGTGTATTCACTTTAATATCACTTGCTATGTGTTTAAAACTGCATTGCAACTCATTTTTGTCCGTTTTATTGTAGTCTATGGGCTGTTTGGCATCAAGTTCACAAGCTAACTGCAAGCTGAATATCATACCCTGGTAGAGGCCTTCTTTGTAGCATCGGACATGTTTGTTTAACCTGACTTTCGCCAGATCCTTGTAGTTGGCGGATCTGGCGAGAGTCAGGTTAATGTTAATATTTTTTTTTACACATCGTTTTTAGGTAAATACTGTATGTCCTTTCCTATATGTAAACCGTACAGGCCAAAAGTTTGGACATACCTTCTCATTCAATGCGTTTTCTTTATTTTCATGACTATTTACATTGTAGTATGTTGAAGAGGATCATTTAGCCCAGTGCTTTTCAACCTTTTTTGAGCCAAGGCACATTTTTTTCATAAAAAAAATACGGAGGCACACCACCAGCAGAAAAGGTCGGAGCGGTATGGGGCGGAATAGCTTGGTTGGTAGAGTGGCCGTGCCAGCAACTTGAGGGTTCCAGGTTCGATTCCCGCTTTCGCCATCCTAGTCACTGCCGTTGTGTCCTTGGGCAAGACACTTTACCCACTTGCTCCCAGTGCCACCCACACTGGTTTAAATGTAACGTAGATATTGGGTTGCACTCTGTAAAGCGCTTTGAGTCACTAGAGAAAAGCGCTATATAAATATAATTCACTTCACACTTCACCAGCAGAAAAGGTTAAAAAGGGAAACCCCACCAGGTTGTCGTGCCTTATTTTGAGTTTGTTGTTGTTTCCTGTGTGTAGTGCTTTTAGTTCCTGTCTTGCGCTGTTATTTTGGTGACCCTTCCTGTTTGGTTGGTGTTCTGTAGCAGCTTCACGCCTTCCTTTGAGTGCTATTGCCCGGACCTGCTTTGTTTTCGCAATCAAGACTATTTAAGTTGTGCGTACGGCGTACGCTATCCTTCTTTGTGGGGACACTGATGATTGTCATGTCATGCACGGATGTGCTTTGTGGACGCCGTCTTTGCGCCACACGCTGTAAGTTTTTGCTGTCGTCCAGCATTCTGTTTTTGTTGACTTTGTAGCCAGTTCAGTTTTACTTTTGTGCTACATAGCCATCCCTATGCTTCAGTGCCTTTTCCCTGCCTTTTGTTAATTTTTTGGTTTAAGCGTTACATACCTTTTTACCTGCACGCTGTCTCCCGCTGTGCTCTGCATATTGGGATCACGACAAACCATCCTCGACGCCTTCCGACTTCTACAAAGCAATGAACTACCTGCTGCCACCTACTGATATGGAGTATTACATACCTGCCAACTACTCCGGTTTTCCCGTAATTAGTACGGTTTTCATCAACCTATTCCGGGTTACGGTTGCAGTGATAAAAAATACGTTTTTTCATTAATTAAAAAAAAAAAAAATTTTTAAGTTTTATTCACGAAATCACGTAACAACAATGACAATCGACACTGCTTCCCGTAACTTCCTATCGAGCCATTCCGAATGCCATGCGCGAGGCTATTTATAGCACCGCTGCCAAGCATGAGGCCATTGTTTCCAAACGAGCGAACGATCATGGAATCAGCCGGAGAAAAATCGCATACGAGTCTTAAACCGAAAAGAAAACTGCAGTCATTCCGTGAAGAATATTCAAAAGCCTATCCGGGAATAATTATCCGTTCCAAAAAGGGTGAAAACTACGCGAATTGCATCTTGTGCAGACAAGATTTTTCGATCGGACACGGAGGAATTAGCGATGTAAAAGACCACGTTGGGACAAAAAAACACAAGTCTAATGCCGTTGCTAGCGATACAAGTGGAAAACTTTCAACGTTTTTCGTCGCCCAAACAGATTCTTTGGATGTGATAAATGCCGAAGTTTTATTTACGGAGGCAATAATTGAGCAAACAAAAAAGGTAATGACACCAATGTTATCTATTGGAATTGTTTAGTACTGTTATACTGTTAAAAGTGTTTATACTATTTATGCTTTCAAGTCCAAGTTGAAGAAATCTTGTTAAATGTTGACAGCATAACTACCAAAATACAGAAGTATGTCCTTAATATTTTTGCAGTGCTATTTCTGTTGAAAAGTTAAAATGATTACATTAGAGATGTGATGTGCCACTTTTCAAGTGTCTGATGGCTTAAATTAATTTTCATTAATTTTTCATATTTTGAATTCTTTTGAAAGGCTTACAAAAAAACTACATTTGAATTGTAATTCCATGCTATTGACAGGACTATTAATTTTAATGAAGTTAGCTTACCATGTTTACAGTATGATAATTGTGATAGAAATGAGAATTTTAGGCACAGAATATTTTTTACAATTGAACAAGGCAGTAGATTATACAAGCTTGGACAGAAAGTTAATAATGACACCAATTTTTTTTAAATGGAATTGTTTAGTACTGTTTTACCATTTGTTTACTGTAAAACGTGTTTATACTGTTTATACTTTCAATTAACAAATTGAATTCTTGTGAAAGGTTGACAGGATAACTGGCATTAACTGTCAAAATAATTTCAAACTATTGAAGTTAGTTTACAGAATAAACATGTCAATCAACCCATATGATTTTTGCTGTAATATTTTTGTTTTGAAAAGTCACTGTGACTAATAGAAAAGTGATGGTTTTAGCAACATTTTAACCTGTCTGAATGCTAATAATCATTTTGCGTCGGGGGGAGAAGCCCCCCTGAACCCCCCACCAGGACTTTGTCCTGGACCTACCGGGGCCTGTGGCCCCTGGATCCTGGCTACTAGGTTTTTCTGATTTCAAAAGTTGGCAGGTATGCTTTTGTATTTGAAGTTATCACTACATATATGTATTGTTGCATTTGAAACATTTGTATTGTTGATAATAGAGGTAATTGTTATTTGTTATCAAGTGTTATTTCTATTGGTATTTGTATTGCTCCATTTGTAGTGTAATAATGTTCATTGTCATTTCTGTTATTAATATTTACTTCACTAACTGCTTCTTTGCTATCAATTTTTGTATCATATTTGTACATATCTTTAAGTTGTTATAAACATTATTTAATAGAAAACGTCGGCCCAGTAGCGACATGTTTTATGTGGCGCTTTATTTAAGCATTATTATAACTTGATTACGTGTGTTGCATACTGCGGGTCAGAGGAGCATCAACATTTGCTTCTTTTTTTTTTTTAAATAAGGACAATTTTCTGGGAAAGTTGTTTAAAATATGGGTTTTCTCTACATAACTGGACATCTACTAAATGTATTTATTGCAGTTTATGGATGTAATACGCTGTATTGTTTCCTTATGAGGAACCCTTTTAATATTGCGATTATTTGAATAAAACCAATTCTGGGCTCCTTCACGTAGCCTGTAGTTGAAACATGTCCTGGACCTACCGGGGCCTGCGGCCCTTGGACCCTGGCTACTAGGTTTTTCTGATTTCAAAAGTTGGCAGGTATGGTATTACAAGATTACCCTGCAAAGCTCTACACAGCACAGGCACGAGACAACGGCACATTATTATGATTATTGATTTGCAAAAAATATTTTTTGGACCAATTAGGTGAAATTGCAGTTTTCCACGGCACACCACACAATATCGCATGGCACACTAGTGTGCCGCGGCACAGTGGTTGAAAATCACTGATTTAGCCGACTGATGTGTATTTATAAATGGTTGATTTATTTAGGCTAGTAAGGTAAAGTTTTGTACCTGACAAGGAACAAAACAGAAGCAAGGTAGCCAAAACTTTACCTTACCAGCCTGTATAAATCAACCATTTGTAAATATTTACATTGTAGATTGTCACATCAAAACTATGACTGAACACATGGGGAGTTATGTACTGAACAAAAAAAAGGTGAAATAACTGAAAACGTGTTTTGTATTCTAGTTTCTTCAAAATAGCCACCCTTTGCTCTGATTACTGATTTGCACACTCTTGGCATTCTCTCCATGAGCTTCAAGCACACCTGTGAAGTGAAAACCACTTCAGGTGACTACCTCTTGAAGCTCATATTAAGTACATAACTCCACATGTGTTCATTCATAGTTTTGATGTGACAATCTACAATGAAAATAAAGAAAACACATTAAATGAGAAGGTGAGTCCAACCTTTTGACCTGTACTGTAGATTGCTCTTTTCCTTCCAACTTGGGGCATTGCCCCACTTTGGCAGAGAAATTACATTTGAACTTTTTTTTTTTTTAAAGTCAGGCAGGAAATTACAAATTTATCTCACAATTGCTTCCACAATTACTTTGAATGAATTGAAAGCATAAAAGGAGTTTTCTTTGGCCCCACAGCTGCATCTGTTGGAGCCGGCGGGACACGAGTGCAAAGACCCCCACAAGGGGAACGTGTCCGGCTTGTACATTAGCGAGCGCCGGGATGCGACTGGGGACAGGACGGTGGCATAATGCAGTCCAGACGCTGAGTGCTGCTCATCTGCTCACACTGGTGTCACACTCCGGTACCCCCGACCCGGTTACCCCCTCTCCATCACCCTCGTGCAGAAATGACTTGAAGCCAGTGAGGGAAGAATCCATTTACAATGTGAGCTTTATAACATCTCTTTGACAATGCAGTAGTGGATTAGAGACATTTGTGATGAATCTTTTATTAGCTCCCTCCTCCATCATCTTTCTTCTCCGTGTGTACACGCTTTCCTTCTCGGGTCCTGGTGCGCCGCACGTGTCTGCTTGGATGGCACAGGAGCCGGCGAAGACAAAGAACGAGGAAGGGAGAGTGACACAGACATTAAAATTCACCCTCAAGTCAACCGACGACTGGCGCGGCGACGACGGGCGCGGAACTTTTTCTTTTGGAAAAAAAAAAAAAGGAACGCCACTTGTCCTCTCCGTCAATCCGCTCGCCCCGGCGAACGGCAAGACGCTCGCGCGCTCTGTCCTCATCAATTCTTCACCGCCATTTTGACACTCGTGCCGCTTCGTGTCTTTTTTGTTGGTTTTTTTGTCTTAGGCGCAGTCACTTTAAAACACCCCCTTTCAAAATTAATGTCAGCCCGGGAAAGGAAATATAAAAATATATACCAAAGATGACATGATGTTGTCCTACATTATTCCCTTTGAAAAGCGGTTTTGTTGGCACTTTTCGGCGCGCAAACACACATGCACGGTTGTCTAGTCCGACTACTCGACCCGTCGATCTATTGTGTTGTTAAATTACCATCTACACACAGACTTCCATAAACTCATAAATAAGTTTTCTCAGCTCTTTAAAGGGGAACATTATCACCAGACCTATGTAAGCGTCAATATATACCTTGATGTTGCAGAAAAAAGATCATATATTTTTTTAACCGATTTCCGAACTCTAGATGGAAGAATTTTGGCGAATTAAACGCCTTTCTATTATTCGCTCTCGGAGCATTGGGAAGCAATCCACCATTTTGTCACTTTCGTCGGTGTGTTGTCGGAGGGTGTAACAACACGAACAGGGACGGATTCAAGTTGCACCAGTGGCCCAAAGATGCGAAAGTGGCAAGAAATTGGACGAAATTTGTTCAAAATACGAGGGTGTGGGGAAAGCCGACGAAATGGTCAGTCGTTTGTTCCGCACACTTTACCGACGAAAGCTATGCTACGACATAGATGGCAAGAATGTGTGGATATCCTGCAACACTCAAAGCAGATGCATTTCCAACGATAAAGTCAAACAAATCTGCCGCCAGACCCCCATTGAATCTGCCTGAGTGTGTGAGCAATTCAGGGACAAAGGACCTCGGTAGTACAGCAAGCAATGGCGGCAGTTTGTTCCCGCAGACGAGCGAGCTAAACCCCCTGGATGTCTTGGCTCACACCGTCCCTTATACCATGATGATCAAGAGAAGAATATCGACCCTAGCTTCCCTGGCCTGCTGACATCAAGTCCAAAACTGGACAGATCAGCTTTCAGGAAAAGAGAGCGGATGAGGGTATGTCTACAGAATATATTAATTGATTAAAACTTTATTCATTACTCGCGGTTTTACGTAAATTATTATACATAAACTGTGTTTACCAATAATTTAGCTTAAAAATATTTATTTTTTTCAATCATTCGAGTACATTCGGGTAGTCTTGTGTAATGCAGTATTTTGTGTCTATTTAGGTATGGTTAACCTGAGTGCTGAAATCGTGGAAAAATATATGTTCTTAGCACGCCTGAAATGGGCTGTCTGCACTCTCAAAGTGCATGTTGTTGCCAAATGTATTTCATATGCTGTAAACCTAGTTCATAGTTGTTAGTAATTATCTTATCAGACAGTGTTAAGCCGCTGAAATCCGAGTCTGAATCCGAGCTAATGTCGCTATACCTTGCTGTTTGTTTGTATTGGCATCACTGTGTGACGTCACAGGAAAATGGACGGGTGTATATAACGATGGTTAAAATCAGGCACTTTGAAGCTTTTTTAGGGATATTGCGTGATGGGTAAAATTTTGAAAAAAACTTTGAAAAATAAAATAAGCCACTGGGAACTGATTTTTAATGGTTTTAACCCTTCTGAAATTGTGATAATGTTCCCCTTTAACGTTTCACTCTTAGGACAACCGTGTGGTCTCTCCCTTACAATCCAGCCTTAAATGTTTTCTCTGGTCTTGAACAGGGTTGGTGAATGGAAAAGTTGGTATAGTGAAACAAATTTCTCCATAAGGAACAATGTAAATATCAATAATGGGCTCCTGCCTCGACAAACGTTAATATTATCCCTTTGGTGCCCTCACAAATGATCAGAAATCCCCCGAATCCTTAACTTTAACAACCATATTGCGACAATAATAAGCATTTTAAAACGTAAAATCCACTTACATGAACAGCGGCAAAGGAGCAGCTCACGAGAGGAGAGAAAGAAAGGGGGGAGGGGAAGAGCTGTGGCTATGTGTTCTCTTGGGAGAGGCGCCGCTGAACGAGAGGTAGTCTTTTCCTCCGCTGTGAAATGAGTTTGCTTTGGCGTCTTTTTCCAGAAAAGTTCGTTCTCATCGCAGTTAAACAATTGCTGTGGTACGAAGCCGGCTTCCTCTATCTCTTCAGTGTTCAACTTCAGCCTAAACCCTTTCGGTCTGCAACATTTTCAATTTATGAATGTACAACTGTTTGTTTGTGTAAAACTGTTTTGTTTATTTTGTTGACCGCTGACCGAAGAAATAATAAACTCAACTTCAGTACGAGCAGACACAAAATGAAACGAATGAAGCGTTCGCACACAGAGGCAAATTTGGCGCATTGTAAAAGTCGCTAAACGGAAAAGTTCGCAAACAGAAGGGTTGGTAAATCACTGTATCATGTAAATATATATTATACTTGTAAGTAGGTTTTAGGATAATGTAAAAAAAACAACAACAAAAACCTTAAAACAATTGAAGAAATACTACAATGGATTTCTGTGTTAGCTGTTGTCTTAGCTTGGTGATAAAAGTCAGTGTTTCCCACAGAACTAAAATCTAGTTTTGGTAGGGTTATAACGCAATGACATCATCGTCAAATGTGCAAAGACGTCCATGACAGATTTGCAAAAGTGTGAGTCAAACATATGAAAAGCCAAACAGAAATGTTTAGAACTTCAATTAATTTTGTTATGTAGCTTCTCTTTGTCATAAAGACTGGGCAGTCTGTGAGTGCTTCTGGATAGTAGAAGGGCCTCCAGGAGCAGGTCTCAGCACAAGGTTTGTCGCCAATCGAGTTTTTTTTTAAAAGACTAAAGTATCTAGATTGCGACATTAAGTTGGCAACACCAATTCCTCCTGCAACGTATTCTTCTTGAATACGCTCTCATCCCATAAATATTGTATTTATGGGATGAGATCCCCCTTTGTCGATAAAATCCTGGAAGTGCGACACCTTTGACATACGGCCATAGGCACCGATTTACAGTTCTGCCAGTGGGTGCTCGGTGTGTGTGTGTATTACTATTGCCCCGATACCAATGTTTTGGTACTGGTACCAAAAGTATTTCGGGACTTTTTGGTACTTTTCTAAATAAAGGGGACCACAAAAAATGTCATTATTGCCTTTATTTTAACAAAAAAATCTTAGGGTGCATTTAACGTATGTTTAATATTGCAATTTTGTCCTTAAATAAAATAGTGAACAAACAAGACAACTTGTCTTTTAGTAGTAAGTAAACAAACAAAGACTCCTAATTAGTCTGCTGACGTATGCAGTAACATATTGTGTCATTTATCTATCTATTATTTTGTCAAAATTATTAAGGACAAGTGGTAGAAAATGAATTATTAATTTACTTGTTCATTTACTGTTAATATCTGCTTATTTTCTGTTTCAACATGTTCTATCTACACTTCTGTTAAAATGTACTTATCACTTATTCTACGATTGTTTGATACTTTACATTAGTTTTGGATGATACCACAAATCATACATTGGTCGTATTCAAAGTCCTCATGTGTCCAGGGACATATTTCCTGAGTTTATAAACATAATATACATATTAAAAAAACAAAAGAAGATTTTGCGATGTTAAAAAATATTGATGTAATCATAGTAGTTTCGACTACATACGCTATTGTACGTGGTATCATTACAGTGGATGTTAGGTGTAGATCCACCAATGGCGTTTGTTTATATTGTAGCGCCCCGGAAGAGTTGGTGCTGGAGGGGATTCTGGGAATTTGTTCTGTAGTGTTTATGTTGTGTTGCGGTGCAAACATTCTTCCAAAATGTGTTTGTCGTTGTTGTTTAGTGCGGTTTCACTATATGGCACATGTTTATGACAGTGTTGGCGTTGTTCATACTGCCACCCTTAGTGTGACATGTATTGCTGTTGAGTAAGTATGCCCTTCATTCACTTGTGTGTAGTGTGTTCAAAGTTAAGATGATTGTGTCATTAGTACATTATTGGGCACAATGAAATCTTGGTGAGACTTTCTTAATTATAGACTATATGATATGTGACTTTTTTATTATGTAAAATGGACCAAACTCGCCACAAAATTAACAACAAGATTGCATTTTTTTTTTTTATTATTTCAAAGATTGAAAGTTGCCAGGATTGGCGCCAATGCCCATGGTGTGGTCCTATTTGTAAACTTTTCCAACCGCTCGTGGCTCACTTTAAGTTGTTCTTCTGTCCTGGTTCTAGCATGGTCGCCTTTGGACACCAAGTCGCCATAGAAATGCGGAGTTTCCTCGTGAATTATAGCCTCAGAAATGCTAACCCCTGCGAGCTGATTTTCATCTATCCACACGCGCAACCGTTTTTTGACCTGTTTTTGCACTTTCTCCGCGCCCTTTTATTTGTTACCCCTTCGACAAAGTCTGTGACCATATAACCGTCCTTCCTATTCCAATGGTTGCAATTGTGGACATGTTTGTCCCGTATATATGCGAGCCAAATCAGCAATGTGTGCAACATTGGTGTCCTTATCACAAATACTAATTTTTAAGTTCACAGCAAATCCCTCCTTAAGGGTTCGGGTTGGGGGGGCGGGGGGGGGGGGGGGTGCACTGTCCAAGTGAGGGTTAGGGTTAGAAGTTAGGGGTTAGAGAGGGCTAGGGTTAGGCATACTTGCCAACCCTCCCGGATTATCCGGGAGACTCCCGAAATTCAGCGCCTCTCCCGAAAAACTCCAGGGACAAATTTTCTCCCGAAAAACTCCTGAAATTCAGGCGGACTTTCCCACAATATAAACAGCGTACCTGCCCAATCACGTTATAACTGTAGAATGATGGAGGGAGAGTTCTTGGTTTCTTATGTGGGTTTATTGTTAGGCAGTTTCATTAACGTCCTCCCAGCGCGGCAACAACACACAACAACAGCAGTCACGTTTTTGTCTACCGTAAAGCAGTTCGTTTTATACAGGACAATACTGCCATCTACTGCATTTGATGAAAGCACTTTTGTGCGTGCCACACAGCAATGCATCATCAGAGAGGGTGTTCAGCATGGTTAGAAAAATAGTGACAGAAAATAGAACAAGGATGGACAATTCAACCCTTAACTCAACAATGAGTAGATGAGTGTTGTGTGTGTGTGTATATGTGTAAATAAATGAACACTGAAATTCAAGTATTTATTTTATATATATATATACATATATATATATAAAATAAATACTTTAATATATATATATATATATATATGTATGTATGTATGTATGTATATATATATACAGTATATATAATAAAAGAAATATATATTTATAGCTAGAATTCACTGAAAGTCAAGTATTTATTTTATATATATATATATATATATGTGTGTGTATATATGTATATATATATATATATATATATGAAATACTTGACTTGGTGAATTCTAGCTGTAAATATACTTCTCCCCTCTTAACCACGCCCCCGCCCCCACCCCCCACCTCCCGAAATCGGAGGTCTCAAGGTTGGCAAGTATGGGGTTAGGGTTAATGGCGAGTAAAGAAATACGCTGAAGCGCTAAAGAGTAATGGACAGCGTAAACAGGATGTGGTGTCGGGGGCTCCGCCTCTCTAAAATGCCAGTGATGTCATCAAAATGTCAGCGCCCTAAGGCTTCCATCGGCTCACAAAATGAATGAATGAATGAAGCGTATGGACACGGAGACATGGTTGGCAAATAAAGACACATTTGGCTCGATCTGAAGGATCTTAAATGGAAAACTTTATACTTGTATGAAAGCACTCCTGTTTACTTAATATATACGCATAATCTGGTCCTTGGAAGTCTGTTTTCCCCGAATTGAAAGCCTTTAAAGAAACAATCAGACCGTGTTTCTTGCTTTCCTTCCCTTCAGTTCACCTGCCTGCCCCCGTCGTCCACCTGAGGCGGGAAAAAAGGCAGCGGGGACGCGAGAGCGACGCACTGCGAACGACGCACGGAGGAGTATGAAAAATTGATCAGCGTTTCCATTTGAATCCAAGGTAGGCATCACTCTGGGTAAGTAGGCCTGTCTCTTTAAATCAGAGGAACTGTCACCCGTGTGACTGCCTGTTTACAAAATAGGAGGCTGAAAATGAGACCTGCTCCCTGCGGACAAGCTCCTTGTCTCAATGTAAATAATGAAAATTAGATAAATAATTTCGGGCCCGTTAAATAATGCACACAGCCACCAAAAATTCACTTACACCGTCAAAAGCGGGGAGGATCCGGCTCCAAAGTAGGTTCCTGCGCTGGTACAAAAGGGGGCGGTGCGAGGTAAGGGTGGGTGTTGGTGGACTTTGAGGTGACCCAGTGTCACCTTTGTTACTTTCTACTCTGCAAAGTGGATTCTTTTATTTAGTTATTTATTTTATTATAGGCTATAAAGTGGTATTTTATCCACACTGCAAATTCTAATTCATGCTGAAAGACCACAGCTAACTTGTTTTGTGCCAAAATGATTAGATTTGTACCATGTTAATATCAGGGCTCAAATTTAGCCCCGGCAACTGCGGCAAACCGCCCTCGCCATAATGCCCTAAAAAATTTACCAACATTTGCGGGAAGAACATGCCGTGACCGCCCTTGACTTTTTACTTGTTAATGGACGAGGGATGTAACAATGAACGGTATAATGATAATTTGTGATAAAATTCCCGAACGGTTAGTAATACAGTTTAATTTTTTAAATGACCGAAACCCAGTTATTTATTAATGCATTTTAGACAACACGAAGTCAGGCGCATGCGCACAAGCGTTGTTTGGATGGTTAATCATGGCGGACTAGCTGCACGGACTTTGCTGCAAAGATTTCCCCTTGAAGTAAACGAACTCAAGCGCTTGGTTTAACGTAATTTTCCCCTCGCTTCTTGCCGTGCGTTTAAGAGCGCACTGCTGTTCTTAGATGGAGACAGGTGTGGACAATATCGGAGACACTTGTCCCCGCACTAAAAGTATACAGCAAAGGAGAAAACTATTTGATGTTACTTTTATTTCCTCATTACAGCGTCCATCAGCTGCTTTGACTGAGAGTTAATGAGCTGAGGAAATATGCAGCAGGCGATGTGTCGTAAACGTGGTCACAACTTGTTTATTAAGCCTTTTAGTTTGTATACTGGGATGTTCACTTCTCCTTTATTTAACTGCAAACTGTATCAGTGTTCAAATAACATCAGTACTAGCTAAAATGTTTTGTCATCTTATTGAACTGAACGCAGGCTGTGAAGATTGTGTATTCAATGTGAGAGGTGTCACTCCTCTTTATTTTTGTTGGTCACACTGTTGTACTGAACCAAGAGAAGAACAAAGCTTGTTTATTAGACTTTGTCTTCATTAGCCAAACTGCTTTGTTTTATTTTAATATCAAAAAGTAAACAGAAGGTTGTTTTTTTACATTACTTGTTTTTTTCCATGCCACAAAGGTATTCAAAAATCATTCATGTGACACATCATTTTGTTAATGTTTTATTGTGTATAGTTAATTCCTATACGACATATTTCTGCTCAAACTCGTAATGGATCTGTCCTGATACAGCATCTACATATACCGTATTTTTCGGAGTATAAGTCGCACCGGAGTATAAGTCGCACCTGCCGAAAATGCATAATAAAGAAGGAAAAAAACATATATACAGGTAAAAGCCAGTAAATTAGAATATTTTGAAAAACTTGATTTATTTCAGTAATTGCATTCAAAAGGTGTAACTTGTACATTATATTTATTCATTGCACACAGACTGATGCATTCAAATGTTTATTTCATTTAATTTTGATGATTTGAAGTGGCAACAAATGAAAATCCAAAATTCCGTGTGTCACAAAATTAGAATATTACTTAAGGCTAATACAAAAAAGGGATTTTTAGAAATGTTGGCCAACTGAAAAGTATGAAAATGAAAAATATGAGCATGTACAATACTCAATACTTGGTTGGAGCTCCTTTTGCCTCAATTACTGCGTTAATGCGGCGTGGCATGGAGTCGATGAGTTTCTGGCACTGCTCAGGTGTTATGAGAGCCCAGGTTGCTCTGATAGTGGCCTTCAACTCTTCTGCGTTTTTGGGTCTGGCATTCTGCATCTTCCTTTTCACAATACCCCACAGATTTTCTATGGGGCTAAGGTCAGGGGAGTTGGCGGGCCAATTTAGAACAGAAATACCATGGTCCGTAAACCAGGCACGGGTAGATTTTGCGCTGTGTGCAGGCGCCAAGTCCTGTTGGAACTTGAAATCTCCATCTCCATAGAGCAGGTCAGCAGCAGGAAGCATGAAGTGCTCTAAAACTTGCTGGTAGATGGCTGCGTTGACCCTGGATCTCAGGAAACAGAGTGGACCGACACCAGCAGATGACATGGCACCCCAAACCATCACCCAACCATGCAAATTTTGCATTTCCTTTGGAAATCGAGGTCCCAGAGTCTGGAGGAAGACAGGAGAGGCACAGGATCCACGTTGCCTGAAGTCTAGTGTAAAGTTTCCACCATCAGTGATGGTTTGGGGTGCCATGTCATCTGCTGGTGTCGGTCCACTCTGTTTCCTGAGATCCAGGGTCAACGCAGCCGTCTACCAGCAAGTTTTAGAGCACTTCATACTTTTCAGTTGGCCAACATTTCTAAAAATCCCTTTTTTGTATTAGCCTTAAGTAATATTCTAATTTTGTGACACACGGAATTTTGGATTTTCATTTGTTGCCACTTCAAATCATCAAAATTAAATGAAATAAACATTTGAATGCATCAGTCTGTGTGCAATGAATACATATAATGTACAAGTTACACCTTTTGAATGCAATTACTGAAATAAATCAAGTTTTTCAAAATATTGTAATTTACTGGCTTTTACCTGTATAAGTCGCACAAACTATGAAAAAAACTGCGACTTATAGTCCGAAAAATACGGTAAATGTACATAACTTAAAAAACAAAAAAAATGCCTACCACTATCAAAATGTAAAAATAGAGATGACAAATGACAAAAAGCTGACAATAATGAATAAAAAAAACAGTTTATATATATATATATATATATATATATATGCCTCGAAATAAAATAATGTTTGCCTTGGTGGCCATCCAACTTGCCTTGGTGCCCTAAAATATGAGCCCTCCTTTAAGGCAACACTTGCCTTGACCTTAAAAAGTTAGAATTTGAGGCCTGTATTATCATTATTCAACGTGTTTGTAATCATTTGGGGTGTGACTTTTTGGGCACTTAAATGTTCGATCCAATTACGATTCCTGCGGTGAGGAGTCTAATGAGAATCTATTCTCGATTCAAATCGATTATCGCAACGTACCATTTAGTACAGTGGAACCTCGACTGGTTTTTCCACATGGTTCCCCAACTGAAAAGTTTGTATAGTGCAGCAGAGTTCCCCATAAGACGCAGTGTAAACATGAATATGTGGTTCTCGCCTTGACAAAAGTGCATACTTTAGTAATAAAAAAAAGGCAGCTAGCCATCTCCAGCCGAGCAACCACATAATAACCAAAGCAACGGAAAAACACCCAAAACTTAGCAAGACAGGACTTGACTTGACAATGTTAATAAAGGTATTCTTTGTTGTAAGATGATCTTTATTTTGTTGTTTTCTTTAATGGCGAAAAAGGACACAATGATGTGCAGAGGTGTACTTTTAACAATTTTATGACAAATGATACTATTTATAGTCGCGGTGGAGAGTGGGGGGATGCTAAACGTCTTCTTCTTGGGGGGGGGCGTGACAGAAAATAATTGAGGAGCACTGGTCTAAAGTAATACAACACTGCGTAGGAGAAGTTAGCTGGGGTATGCTCCAGCTTCTCCACTCCCTCGAAGAGGATAAATGGCAGAAAGAATTAATTCAGATATCGCCCCTAAAGTGGCAGCCTCCTTTGCCCCACCTCTGCCAAAGAAGCCATTAGAAGAACAGTGATGCCAGCCTCCATGCTGCCTGGACGTCCTCTACAGCCGCAGCAGAAGAAGAAGCGACGAGATAAATGGCTCATTATGGGAAGTCTTGTGCCGAGGTAATTAGCCCTAATTGGCTAATTGGATGGAGTTGGTGGATGGCATCAGCTTAATTGCCACCCACTCCTTCAAAGCTTTTATTGTAAAACGGGGTTTGACTGCCTCAATTAGATTGACTTTTTGCAGCAGAACTCCAGCTTGCTCAAAAACGGTGGCCATAAATTAAACAGCTTGTGTGTAATAAGTACAATACCTACAGTACTACCACTTTATATGGCGCACAACAAACAACAAAACAAACCATAAACCAGAGCCGTGTACAGAGAGAGAGTATGGCCAACTCGGTTTCAAAGTTGAAAGCAAACATGGCGCCCTGTAGTCACGTGATGGGCTTTTAGCCAATAAGAGAGAGTATGGCCAAACAGGGCTGGGCGATATGGCCTTTTTTTAATATCTCGACATTTTTAGGCCATATCGCGATACACGATATATATCTCCATATTTTGCCTTAGCCTTGAATGAACACTTGATGCATATAATCACAGCAGTATGATGATTCTATGTGTCTACATTAAAACATTCTTCTTCATACTGCATTCATATATGCTACTTTTAAACTTTCATGCAGAGAGGGAAATCACAACTAAGTCAATTTAGCAAAAGTGTATTTATTAAACAGTTATTAAGCAGTGGCACAAACATTCATGTCATTTCCAAAACAGAAAGTGCAAGATTGTCAGAGACATTTTAAAACAAGCTATTAGTGCACTTTTGTGCATGATGTCACTAAGATGACGTATCAAAACAACACTAAATTAAAGTGCACTTTTTGTACAGAACCCCACTACAATAGTTTAAAACAAATAAAGTGCACTTTTGTGCATGATGTCACACAAGATATTTCAATAAGTGTCAAATAAAAATGAGCTGCATAATAGGAAATCAAATAGTGTACGTCCTTCGCTATGTGGTAGGTTCCTGCGGACGTTATCTCCTTATGTCGTGGACTATTTTTTTCATACGGTGTTGATCTGGAAATGGTTGCTTGGGCATTTAGTGGGTGTGGCACCGGCCGGAGATGTTGACATGCGGAGTTTCAAGTACTCTTCATTCTCTAGCGGGTGACTTTTCAAATGATGCTACATATAAGCAGTAATACTACTTTTTGTAGCAACGCTTTTGCCCCACACTTGACAAATTACGGTTGTCTGTTCGACATCTTCCCGCTTGAAGCCAAACCACAGCCAGACCATGGACCCCCTGCTGTTTTTCTTGGGAATTAATTCTTCCTTCATTTGTTACCAGATCCGCACCTTCTTTCTCTCGTATTACCACTCGCACCACAGCTAACGTTACCCATGCTGCTACCTCTCTGCTCCGAGAGGGCGTATACGTATGTGACATATGTAAGAAGGTGCGCTTATTTTATGTCTCTGTGAGAAGGAGAGACAAGAAAGAGTGAGAAACGCCTTTAGTGTAATGCCCGCATCTAAAAGCAACTGCGTGAGAACGTATACTCGAATATCGCGATATAGTCATTTTCTATATCGCACAGAGACAAACCCGCGATATATCGCCCAGCCCTATGGCCAAAGCATCTCCTAAATGATTACTCACAGGTTATTGCCCGCATGCATAATTTGAATTAATTTTAAAAAGTGGCCCTCTGAAGGCAGCCATTACTGCGAAGTGGCCCTCAATGAAAACAAGTTCGACACCCCTGCTCTAGGTAATGTTGCAATTTTCAATGCCAACGAAGTAATTGATACAAAGAAATGCTTCAAACTCAGTAAAGTATGGCTCCACCTTTCCGTAAATGTGCCAACTTGATGCTAATATACATTGCTTTGCTACTGACATGCTACCGATTAGCATTAGCCATTTTACATGGCGATTTCAACACCTTTAAAATTGTTAATGTAAACTACAACTGAGATGCACGTTACAATCAAACAGCTTGTGTGTGATAAGTACATTACCTACAGTATTAACGCTTTATATGGCACAACAAACAACAAAACACCATAAACCAGAGCCGTGTACAGAGAGAGTATGGCCAACTCAGTTCCAAAGTTGGAAGCAAACATGGCGCCCTGTAGTCACGTGACGGGCTTTTAGCCAATCAGAGAGAGTATGGCCAAAGCATCTCCTAAATGATTAATCACAGGTTATTAACCACATGCATTATTTTAATTCGTAAAAAAAAGTGGCCCTCTGAAAGCAGCCATTACTGCGTTGTGGCCCTCAATGAAAACAAGTTTGCTGTAGATATAAAACTTTTGTCTGTAAAATTCCAGGTTATTTCATCAGAATGACCAAAATGATTAGCCTGCGAAATGATGTAATTTTTTTTGGGACACCTTGTATTAGGGGTGGGAATCTTTGGGCACCTCACGATTCAAATCAGAATTTTTGGGGTGATAATTTGATTGAGAATCGATTCTCCATCCATCCATCCATCTTCTTCCGCTTATCCGAGGTCGGGTCGCGGGGGCAGCAGCCTAAGCAGGGAAGCCCAGACTTTCCTCTCCCCAGCCACTTCGTCCAGCTCCTCCCGGGGGATCCCGAGGCGTTCCCAGGCCAGCCGGGAGAGATAGTCTTCCCAGCCTGTCCTGGGTCTTCCCCGTGGCCTCCTACCGGTCGGACGTGCCCGAAACACCTTCCTAGGGAGGCGTTCGGGTGGCATCCTGACCAGATGCCCGAACCACCTCATCTGGCTCCTCTCGATGTGGAGGAGCAGCGGCTTTACTTTGAGCTCCCCCCGAATGACAGATCTTCTCACCCTATCTCTAAGGGAGAGCCCCGCCACTCGGCGGAGGAAACTCATTTCGGCCGCTTGTACCCGTGATCTTGTCCTTTCGGTCATGACCCAAAGCTCATGACCATAGGTGATGATGGGAACGTAGATCGACCGGTAAATCGAGAGCTTTGCCTTCCGGCTCAGCTCCTTCTTCACCACAATGGATCGATACAGCGTCCACATTACTGAAGACGCCGCACCGATCCGCCTGTCGATCTCACGATCCACTCTTCCCCCACTCGTGAACAAGACTCCGAGGTACTTGAACTCCTCCACTTGGGGCAAGATCTCCTCCCCAACCCGGAGATGGCACTCCACCCTTTTCCGGGAGAGAACCATGGACTCTGACTTGGAGGTGCTGATTCCCATCCCAGTCGCTTCACACTCGGCTGCGAACCGATCCAGCGAGAGCTGAAGATCTTGGCCAGAGGAAGCCATCAGGACCACATCATCTGCAAATAGCAGAGACCTAATCCTGCAGCCACCAAACCAGATCCCCTGCGCCTAGAAATTCTGTCCATAAAGGTTATGAACAGAATCGGTGACAAAGGGCAGCCTTGGCGGAGTCCAACCCTCACTGGAAACGTGTCCGACTTACTGCCGGCAATGCGGACCAAGCTCTGGCACTGATTATACAGGGAGCGAACTGCCACAATCAGACAGTCCGATACCCCATACTCTCTGAGCACTCCCCACAGGACTTCCCGGGGTACACGGTCGAATGCCTTCTCCAAGTCCACAAAGCACATGTAGACTGGTTGGGCAAACTCCCATGCACCCTCAAGGACCCTGCCGAGAGTATAGAGCTGGTCCACAGTTCCACGACCAGGACGAAAACCACACTGTTCCTCCTGAATCCGAGGTTCGACTATCCGGCGTAGCCTCCTCTCCAGTACACCTGAATAGACCTTACCGGGAAGGCTGAGGAGTGTGATCCCACGATAGTTGGAACACACCCTCCGGTTCCCCTTCTTAAAGAGAGGAACCACCACCCCGGTCTGCCAATCCAAAGGTACCTCCCCCGATGTCCACGCGATGTTGCAGAGTCTTGTCAACCAAGACAGCCCCACAACATCCAGAGCCTTAAGGAACTCCGGGCGGATCTCATCCACCCCCGGAGCCTTGCCACCGAGGAGCTTTTTAACTACCTCGGCAACCTCAGCCCCAGAAATAGGAGAGCCCACCACAGATTCCCCAGGCCCTGCTTCCTCATAGGAAGACGTGCTGGTAGGATTGAGGAGGTCTTCGAAGTATTCCCTCCACCGATCCACAACATCCGCAGTCGAGGTCAGCAGAGCACCATCCCCACCATACACGGTGTTGACACTGCACTGCTTCCCCTTCCTGAGGCGGCGGATGGTGGTCCAGAATTGCTTCAAAGCCGTCCGGAAGTCTTTTTCCATGGCCTCCCCGAACTCCTCCCATGTCCGAGTTTTTGCCTCCGCGACCGCTGAAGCCGCACACCGCTTGGCCTGTCGGTACCTGTCTGCTGCCTCAGGAGTCCCATGAGCCAAAAGAACCCGATAGGACTCCTTCTTCAGCCTGACGGCATCCCTCGCCGCCGGCGTCCACCAACGGGTTCTAGGATTACCGCCACGACAGGCACCAACTACCTTGCGGCCACAGCTCCAATCGGCCTCCCCGACAACAGAGGTACGGAACATCGTCCACTCGGACTCAATGTCCAGCACCTCCCTCGTGACATGTTCAAAGTTCTTCCGGAGGTGGGAATTGAAACTCTCTCTGACAGGAGACTCTGCCAGGCGTTCCCAGCAAACCCTCACAATGCGTTTGGGCCTGCCAGGTCTGTCCGGCATCCTCCCCCACCATCGCAGCCAACTCACCACCAGGTGGTGATCGGTAGAAAGCTCCGCCCCTCTCTTCACCCGAGTGTCCAAAACATGAGACCGCAAATCCGATGACACAACTACAAAGTCGTTCATGGAACTGCGGCCTAGGGTGTCCTGGTGCCAAGTGCACATATGGACACCCTTATGTTTGAACATGGTGTTTGTTATTGACAATCTGTGACGAGCACAAAAGTCCAATAACAGAACACCACTCGGGTTCAGATCCGGGCGGCCATTTTTCCCAATCACACCTCTCCAGGTTTCACTGTCGCTGCCAACATGAGCGTTGAAGTCCCCCAGTAGAACGAGGGAATCACCCGGGGGAGCACTCTCCAGTACTCCCTCGAGTGAATCCAAAAAGGGTGGGTACTCTGAGCTGCCGTTTGGCGCGTAAACGCAAACAACAGTCAGGACCCGTCCCCCCACCCGAAGGCGGAGGGAGGCTACCCTCTCGTCCACCGGGTTGAACTCCAACGTGCAGGCTTTGAGCCGAGGGGCAACAAGAATTGCCACCCCAGCCCGTCGCCTCTCACTGCCGGCAACGCCAGAGTGGAAGAGAGTCCAGCCCCTATCAAGAGAAGTGGTTCCAGAGCCCTTGCTGTGCGTCGAAGTGAGTCCGACTATATCTAGCCGGAACTTCTCCACCTCACGCACTAGCTCAGGCTCCTTCCCCCCCAGCGAAGTGACGTTCCACGTCCCAAGAGCCAGCTTATGTAGCCGAGGATCGGACCGCCAAGCGCCCTGCCCTCGGCTTCCGCCCAGCTCACACTGCACCCGACCTCTATGGCCCCTGCTATGGGTGGTGAGCCCATTGGAGGGGGGACCCACGTTGCCTCTTCGGGCTGGGCCCGGCCGGGCCCCATGGGGACAGGCCCGGCCACCAGGCGCTCGCCATCGTGCCCCACCTCCGGGCCTGGCTCCAGAGGGGGACCCCGGTGACCCGCGTCCGGGCGAGGGAAATCTGGGTCCTATGTTTGTGTTCTTCATTGAGGTCTTCGAGCTGCTCTTTGTCTGATCCCTCACCTAGGACCAGTTTGCCTTGGGAGACCCTACCAGGGGGCATAGAAACCCCCGGACAACATAGCTCCTAGAATCGATTCTCTTAATATATTATTTAGTATGTAAATTAGAATTA